>NC_057807.1:97656392-97956392 GCF_018294505.1 Triticum aestivum | reverse complement strand
GAGTTCGAACCTTAAGGGTTTTGCCGGAACCCGATATCCGACAATTAACCATAAAATTACCAAATTCATCTAAGCACTGACTTGGAGATTTATTATAAGGTATATCACACACTCATAAAACCTATAAAGAGAGTTACCTCTACTACGTGTGTTGGGATATTGAGTCCATGGATTTCTTCAATCGGTGGTAGATTCCTAACATCTTTATATTTAATACATTTCTCTTTCACAGATTTCTTGCCCTGTTGCATGTCTTCTGGACTGAGGAATATAACAGCTCTTTTCTTCAAAGTTGGCTTAGGAGGTGGTTCAGGAAGTGTCCAATCAATAACATTTCTCAATCAGTTATTTAGTAATTCCAAATCATGTGCAACTGTTCTTTCCCTGAAATCACAACAAGACAACTGTTTAGGTAGTCCCTAGAAGCATTAAGCATTTGTTAGTCCATTATAGAAGATATCGATGATTTCATTATGCTCAGTGGGATGATCGAACAAAGCATGTAATAGTTGGAGAAGCCTCCCCCAAGCTTGAGGGAGATGCTCTTCTTCAAGTTGTTCGAAGTTATATAATTCCTATAAGGCAGCTTGTTTCTTATGAGCAGAAAAATAATTTTCAGAGAAATAGTAAATTATGTCTTGGGGACTACGCACACAGCCATGAGTAAGGTTATTAAACAAAGTCTTAGCACCACACTTTAATGAGAAGGTAAACACCTTAAGAATATAATAATAACAAATCTTTTCCTCTTGAGTAAATAGTGTAACAATATTATTCAATTTAGTGGGATGTGCAACAACAGTTTCAGATTCATAACCATAAAAATGACCAGTTCTACCAAAGTAATAAGCTTAGGATCAATAGGGAATTCATAATCCTCATAAGTAACAAAAAATATGAGAAGTTGCATACTTAGGATCATATTTCATCATTCTGTTCATGGCTTTTTCTTTAACTATAGCCATAAAACCTTATATGCCATTATGAGTATCATAAGCCATAAGATCTCTAGTAAACTCATCATGAAGAGTATAACCATCAAGAACATCAAGCATCTTAGTTCTAGCAGGAGTACTAGGTGTAGTAGGTGCTTCATAATTTTCATCAATTTTAGATTGTTTAGCTTTAGCAATATGAGCATCAAGTAATTCAGCAAGTGGAATCGATTTATCAAGCAGAGTAGAAGCATCATCAATAGTAGAAGTAGTGTCAATTTATTGCGACATATTAGCTTGAATAATAGGTGTGGTGTCGCAAGCTGGCTTAAAACAGTAGGTGAATCAAGCATATAGCTAGTTGGCAGTTCCTTACCCCCCTCATCTTAGAGGGCATGATCTTGGTCTTAGAGTCTTTCAGATTCTTCAATGTGAATATAGTTGGAGTAGATATTTGACACCCGAGTGAACTTAGTAAATATAGCTATGCTCCCCAACAACAGCACTAGAAAATAGTCTTGATGACCCACAAGTATAGGGGGTCACAACAGTCTCTGAGGGTAGTATTTCACCCAAATTTATTGATTCGACGCATGGGGAGACAAAGAATATTTATAAGCGTTAGTAGTTTAGTTGTCAATTCAACCACACCTCAAATGTCACTTCCTTACAACAATTTATTAGTAGCACAGTAATATGATAGTAGTGAAAATAGTACTAGCAATAGTAATAGTAATAGTAGCAGTTTTGTAGCAAGTGTAATAGTAGGAATAATAGCAACTTGAGCAAAGACAATATTATGAAAACGTAGGCATGGAGTGGCGATAGATATTTGGATGACATTCATTATGTAATAGTCACAACCTAGAGCGATACACAATAGCTTCAATTCATCAATCATATGTAGGCATGTATTCCATATATATTCATACATGCTTGCAATAAACTTGCATGACATCTTTGGCAAAGTATCAAGTGAAAACGCCCTGTTCAGTGAAAATGGAAAACTATCCTCGTGCGCCGCTGGATCGAGTACGTACGTCGCGGAAAAACCAGCCACTTAGTCCTAGTTTTGCATCTAACCCCCTCTCCTTACATCCTTGCTTGGTAATGATTCACCCCAAAAAAACTGAAATGAATAGTGCTCGATTTGTGCCGCCATGGAGTCATAGTCCTGCGCCGATCACCATGTGCTTAGCTCTCCGACGGGCGATGGCCACCCCATCCTCTAGCCCTCTGCCTGGTGTGATCCCCCGCCCTCCGCCATCGCCGGCCATGATCCCCCTGCCTCTGCCAGCGACGACCATGAGCCCCCGCCCCCACCAACCATGGTTGGGAGCCATTGTTCTATGGAGCAAGTACCATTACCGCTCGTAATAATCTTATGATGCATCTTTGAATGACAACTTCGCATTAAACCAAAGGCAAATTTGAACGAAGCCAAGAGAAAAACACATGCAAGAAAGATCAGAAGATGCAGTTGTGATGCATCTCTGAAAGACAACTTGGTAGTGAAGCTCATGCGTTGGATGAATTTTAGATGTCCTTCGTGCCTATATTTTGCTAGGAGTAGTTCTTCTCTATATTTATGTCTGAATATGTGTTACATGAAATGGCCATGACATAATTTCATTTTTCAGTGCAACAATATCGTTCTCACAACTGATATTTTTGCAAGTTGTTTGATCGAGTTTACTGCACATAAATGGTAAAAATTTGTACATAAGAGAGAGCATTTAACTCAGCATGAGCCCCCTGCCTCCTCATGCTATTGCTATTGCTCTCCGTGCGGGTGCTAGCTGTGGTATGTTATTATCAGGGGCAACCACCAGTCCAACTATGGCAGGGAAGTAAAGCAGAATCCATTTCACTGAAAGAAAGTTGCTCAACTAGCTATGCTACAACATCTCCAAAGCAATGGGAAAGCTAAATGCTTCACCTTTAACAGGAAAATTACAAAGATTTATGCAGCCAATTCACATTGATTCTCCAAATCTACAATTTCAGTATGTACAACAAAAATAAAGAGTAACGATTTCTTGCACATCCACCTTCATTCAAGAATTTTCTGTACATTCACATTCTCTCAGGTGCAGCAAAACAACAAGGATGTATATGAACTCTGAACATCCACATTCATTCTGTTACTTAGTAGAGCCAAACATCAGTTTCCCTCACAGAGAAAAATGGCAGGGAGGCAGACCCGCAGCCGCTTGGCCTCTCTCGCATGGGATCAGCGCCAGGTTGCTGGGTTGCGGAGATCACCGTTGTGTGGGACCAGCGCCGTTGCCGCGGCCAGCGTGCATGGAGAAGAACGGTAGGTAGGCTGAGGACGCAGCCGCAGGGTCTCCCACCCGTGGGATCAGCGCCAGGTCACCTGGTCATGGAGGTTGCCGTTGCATGGGGCCAGCCACCAGTGCTACCGCCGCCGCTGCCGATGTTGTGCTCTTTGAACTGTGTGTGGTCAGTTCCAGGTTGCGGTCCCATCGGGGCTCCACCACGGCCTCTGAAAAACCATCGCTAGGGGAGTGAGGCGCCATCAGTCGCTGCTGCAGTCAGTCGCCATCTGATTGGCGCCGTCTCCAGGTCGCCCTCAGGCTCATGAAGAACTAAGGAGGGGATAACTTTTGTTAGCAAGGGGTTAGCCGCAAAAGTGGGGTTAAGCGGCTAGTTATATTTCACCTTTAGTCTGCACCATATGTTCCTGATCCAATGGCGCACGAGGATAGTTTTTAGTTTTCACTAAATAGGTGTTTTCACTTGATACTTCACCGACATCCTTTGTCCTACCCTCCCATGGTAGCGGGGTCCTAATGGAAACCAAGGGTAATTAAGGTACTCCTAATAGAGAACCAGAACATAACGTTAACATATGGTGAATACATGAACTCCTCAAATTATAGTCATTTTAGAGTAGCCCAATTATTGTCACCTTGGGGTCGGCGGTTCAGAACAATAACAGGTGCATATAACTTGTATATAGGATCAAGTACTCAAATATATTCATGAAAACATAATAGGTCCAGATCTCAAAAATCATGGCACCCGGGCCCTAGTGACAAGCATTAAGTGTATCAAAGTCATAGCAACATCAATCTCAGAACATAGTGGATACTAGGGATCATGCCCTAACAAGTTGACTCGATTACATGACGAATCTCATCCATCTCCATCTACCTCGAGTATGCCTACTATGAAATTACTCACTCCCGGTGGTGAGGATCATGAGGTTGTTGATGCATAAGGGTTGTTCAAGATGACGATGATGAATTCCTTTCTCTGGTACCCCGATGCTACTTCTTGACCTTGCATTGGTTTTTCCCTTGAAGAGGAAAGGGTGATGCAGCAAAGTAGAGATAAATATTTCCCTCAGTTTGAGAACCAAGGTATTAATCCAGTAGGAGGAACACACAAGTCTCCAATAGTTGCACCTACATAAACAAACAAATACTTGCACCCAACGCGACGAAAGGGGTTGTCAATCCTTCACGGTTAATTGCAAGGATGAGATCTGATAGAGATAGGTATAAAAGATAAATAAAAGTGCAAAATAAGTAAAGGTAAATAAATTGCAGCAAGGTATTTTTCTATTTTTGGTTTTATAGATATGAAAATAATATGATGAGAATAGACCCAGGGGCCATAGTTTTCACTAGAGGCTTCTCTCTTGAAAGAACGCATACTGTGGGTAAACAAATTATTGTTGAGAAATTAATAGAAAAGGGCAAAGTTATGACGATATCTAAGGCAATGATTATGAATATAGGCATCATGTCCGTGACAAGTAGACCGAGTCCTGCCTGCATCCACTACTATTACTACACACATCGACCGCTATCCAGCATGCATCTATTGTATTAAGTTAACAAGAACGGAGTAACGCCTTAACCCAGATGACATGATGTAGAGGGATAGATCCAATAAATATGAAATAAACCCCACCTTTTTACCCTTAATGGCAACAATACAAATACATGTGATATCCCCTTCTGTCATTGGGATTGAGCACCACAAGATTGAACCCATTACAAAGCACCTCTCCCATTGCAAGAAAAATCAATCTAGTTGGTCAAACCAAATCAATAGATCAGAGAGAAATACAAAGATATCCTAATCATGCATAAAAGTGTTCAGAGAAGACTCAAATAATATTCATAGATAATATGATAATAAAGCCACAATTCATCGGATCTCAACAAACACACCGCAAAAGAAGATTACATTGGATAGATCTCCAAGAACATCAAGGAGAACATTGTATTGAAGATCAAAGAGAGAGAAGAAACCATCTAGCTACTAGCTATGGACCCGTAGATCTATGGTAAACTACTCACACATCATCGGAAGGGAAACAAGGTTGCTGTAGAGGCCCTCCGTGATTGAATCCCCCTCCAACACAGTGCCGAAAAAGGCCCCAAGATGGGATCTCACGGGCACAGAAACTTGCGGTAGCGAAAAAGAATTTTTGGTGTGCCCTTTGGTCTACAAGGAATATTTAGGTATTTATAGAGCTGAGATTAGGTTTAGAGGAGCCATGGGGGGCCCACAAGCTCATAGGGGGCGCCTGGTGAGCTTGTGGCTCAACCGTGGGCCTTTTGGCCTCCTCCCGAGGCTTGCTCGGTGTCTTCTTGTCCAAGAAAAAATGTCAAAAGGTTTTTGTTCCGTTTGGACTCCGTTTGGTATTGATTTTCTATAAAAGACAAAAACAAGAAAAAAAACAACAACTGGCACTGGGCACTTGGTTAATAGGTTAGTCCCAAGAAATGATATAAAATAACATAATAATTCATATAGAACATCCAGGATGGATAATATAGTAGTATGGAACAATAAAAAATTATAGATACATTGGAGACATATCAAGCATCCCCAAGCTTAATTCCTACTCATCCTCGAGTAGGTAAATGATAAACACAGAATATGTGATGTGGAACTCTACCTAACATGTTTATCATGTAATCTTTCTTACTGTGGCATGAATATTCAGATCCATAAGATTGAAAACAAAAGATTAATATTGACATAAAAACAATAATACTTCAAGCATACTAATAAAGCAATCATTTTTTTTCAAAATATCATGGCTAAAGAAAGTTATCCCTACAAAATCATATAATCTTGTCATGCTCTATCTTCATAACAAAAAGTATTTATCTTGTACAACCCCGAAGACAAGCCAAGCAATTGGTTCATACTTTTAATGTTCTTAGGCTTTTTCAGCTCTCACATAATTCATGAGCATGAGCCATGGATATAGCACTATAGGTGGAATAGAATATGATGGTGGAGGTTGTGTGGAGAAGACAAAAAAAAGAGAAAGTCTCAAATTGTCGAGGCTAATTAATGGGATATGGAGATGTCCATCAATTTATGTTAATGCAAGGAGCAGAGATTTCCATGCAACAAATGCACTAGAGCTATAAGTGTATGAAAGCTGGAAAAGAAAACTAAGTGGGTCTGCATCCAACTCGCTTGCTCATGAAGACCTAGGTAAATTTGAGGTCATTGGAATATACAAGCCAAGTTCTATTATGAAAAATTCTGACTAGTAATATGAAAGTGACAAAATAGGAGACTCTCTATTATGAAGAACATGGTGCTATTTGAAGCACAAGTGTGGAAAAGGATAGTAGCATTGTCCCTTATCTCTTTTTCTCTCATTTTTTCTTTTTTTTTCTTTTGGGCTCTTTCGCCTCTTTTTTTATTTTGGGATTTTGGCCTCTTTTTTATTTTAAGTCCAGAGTCTCATCCTGACTTGTGGGGGAATCGTACTCTCCATCATCCTTTCCTCACATCGGATCATGCTCTAATAATGATGATCATCACACTTTTATTTACTTACAACTCAAGAATTACAACTTGATACTAGAACAAAAATATGATTTTATATGAATGCCTCCGGCGGTGTTCCGGAGTGTGCAATGATCTAGTGTGACATGTATAAAAAATATGAACGGTGGCCAAGCCACAAATACTATGTCAACTATATGATCATGCAAAGCAATATGGCAATGATGGTATCTGTCATAATAAAACGGAACGGTGGAAGTTGCATGGCAATATATCTCGGAATGGCTATGGAAATGCCATAATAGGTAGGTATGGTGGCTGTTTTGAGGAAGATATAAGGTGGCTTATGTGTGAAAGAGCGTATCATATCACAGGGTTTGGATGCACCAGCGAAGTTTGCACCAACTCTCAAGGTGAGAAAGGGCAATGCACGGTTCCGAAGAGGCTAGCAATGATGGAAGGGTGAGGGTGTGTATAATCCATGGACTCAACATTAGTCATAAAGAAGTCACATACTTATTGCAAAAGTTTACTAGCCCTTTAAACAAAGTACTAATACGCATGCTCCTAGGGGGATAGATTGGTAGGAAAAAACCATCGCTCATCCCCGACCGCCACTCATAAGGAAGACAATCAAAAATAAATCATGCTCCAACTTCATCGCATAATGAGAGACCATATGTGCATACTTCAAGAATCACAAACCTTAACACAAATATTCTTACTAATCAACAACTACTCACTAGCATGACTCTAATATTACCATCTTTATATCTCAAAACAAATGCAAGGAACCAAACTTCTCATATATTCAATGATCTTCATGAAAGTTTTTATTATATCCCTCTTGAATACCCATCATATTAGGACTAAATTCATAACCTAAGCAAATTGCCATACTATTTTTTAGGACTCTCAAAATAATATAAGTGAAGCATTAGAGTTCATCAATTTCTTCAAATAAAACCACTGCCGTGCTTTAAAAAGATATAAATGAAGCACTAGAGCAACTACCTGGCTCAAAAGATATAAGTGAAGCACATAGAGTATTCTAATAAATTCATGATTAATGTGTGTCCCTCTCAAAAGGTGTGTACAGCAAGGATGATTGTGGCAAACTAAAAAGCAAATAGTCATATAATACAAGATGCTCCAAGCAAAACACATATCATGTGGTGAATAAAAATATAGCCTCAAGTAATTTTACCGATGGATTGAAGACAAAAGAGGGGATGCCATCCATGGCATCCCCAAGCTTAGATGCTTGGTTGTCCATGAATATTACCTTGGGGTACCTTGTGGATCCCAAATCTTAGGCTCTTGCCACTCCTTATTCCGTAGTCCATCGAAACTTCGCCCAAAACTTGAAAACTTCACAACAGAAAACTCAATAGAAAACTCGTGAGATCCGTTAGTGAAACAACGCAAATAACCACTTTTAGGTACTGTTGTAAACTCATTCCAATTTTATATTGGTGCTATATATACTGTATTTAAACTTCTCCATGGTTCATACCCCCCGATACTACCCATAGATTCATCAAAATAAGCAAACAACACAACAAAAACAGAATCTGTTAAAAAACAGTTTGTAGTAATCTGGACTTCAACCAAATTTATGTAACTCCAAAAATTCTGAAAAATTAGGACAATGTAAGCAATATGTATATCAATCTTGTGTAAAAAATCCAGATCAAAAGCACGTTCTATGAATTTCTAAAATTCCAGAACTGAGCGCAAAAGTTTCTGTTTTTCAGCAAAATCAAATCAACTATCATCCAAATCATCCCAAAGGTCTTACTTGGCACAAACACTAATTAAAAAATTAGAAAAAACAATCATAACATAAGTATAATTGGGTATAGATGTCTACTACGCAACTCTATTCTTGTAGACTCGTGTTGGGCCTCCAAGCACAGAGTTTTGTAGGACAGTAGCAATTTTCACTCAAGTGGATGACCTAAGATTTATCAGTCCGTGGGAGGCGTAGGATGGAGATAGTCTCTCTCGAGCAACCCTGCAATCAAATACAAGAAATCTTTTGTGTCCCCAACACACCCAATACAATCTCAAATTGTATAGGTGCACTAGTTCGGCGAAGAGATGGTGATAAAAGTGTAGTATGGATAGTAGATATGAATTTTTGTAGTGCGAACAATAAAAAACATCAAGGTAGTAAATAGTAAAACAGAGCACAAACGGTATTGCAATGATGGAAAATGAGGCCTAGGGTGCATACTTTCACTAGTGCAATCTTTCAACAATACTAACATAGTTGGATCATATGATTATCCCTCAAAGTGCAATAAAGAATCACTCCAGAGTTCCTATTAGCGGAGAACAAAGAGATAGAAATTGTTTGTAGGGTACGAAACCACCTCAAAGCTATTATTTCCGATCAATCTAACCAAGAGTTCATACTAAAATAACACCATATGACACACATCAACCAACTCTAATGTCACGTAGATAATCCAATGTCACCACAAGTATCCGTGAGTTAATTCTACGATATGCATCAAACAACTTCATGATCATAATATTCAATCCAGAAAAAGAACTACAAGGAGACCCCAAAGTTCCTATCGGAGAAAAGATAATAAAAACGTGCATCGACCCCTATGCATAGATTACCCCAATTTCACCTCGGGAATCCACAAGTTGAGTGCCTGATAACTCACAAGTATAGGGGACCGCAACAGTTTACGAGGGTAGAGTATTCAACCCAAATTTATAGATTCGACACAAGGTGAGCCAAAGAATATTTGAAGGTATTAGCAGTCGAGTTGTCAATTCAACCACACCTGGAGGTTGATTTCTGCAGCAAAGTGATTAGTAGCACAATAATATGATAGCAGCAGTAGCAATAGTAAAGGTAATAGTGATAGTAGTGATATTGTAGCAGTAACGATAGCAGTAGTAGTAGTAGTAGTAACTTAGGAAGAACAATGTAAGATAAATTTGTAGGCATTGGATCAGTGACTCGTTGGATGATATTCATCATGAGACAATTATAACCTTGGGCGGTACGGCACTAGCTGCAATTCATAAATATAATGTAGGCATGTATTCCGTAAATAGTCATAGGTGCTTATGGAAAGAACTTGCATGACATCTTTTGTCCTACCACCCCGTGGCATCGGGGTCCTATTGGAAACTAAGGGATATTAAGGCCTCCTTTTAATAGAGAACCGGAACAAAGCATTAACACACGGTGAATACATGAACTCCTCAAACTACGGTCATCACCGGGAGGGGTCCCGACTATTGTCACTTCGGAGTTGCCGGATCATAACATGTAGTAGGTGAGTATGACTTGCGAGGTTGGATCTAGAACATGGATATAATGGTGATAACATAAACAGTTCAGATCTGAACTCATGGCACCGAGCCCAAAATGACAAGCATTAAGCATGGCAAAGTCATAGCAACATCAATCTCAGAACATAGTAGATACTAGGGATCATGCCCTAACAAAACTAACGCGATTCCATGATGAATCTCATCCAACTCCTCATAGACCAGCGAGCCTATAAAGGAATTACTCACTCCCGGTGGGGAGCATCATGGAATTGGCGATGGAGATGTGTTGGTGATGATGAATATCGAAGATCCCCCTCTCTGGAGCCCCAAACGGACTCCAGATCTGGCCTTCCGAGGAAGAACAGGAGACAGCGGCAGCTCCATCTCGTGACACGCGATAATTCTTTCTCCCCTATTTTTTCTGGAATAATGTGATTTTATAGCATAGGTTTCAGGGTCAGCGGGGCCACCAGGTGGGAAGCACCCACATGGGAACGCCTGGGGCGGGGGTAGGCGCGCCCTGGTGGGTTGTGTCCACCCAGGTGCTTGATACGTCTCCAATGTATCTATAATTTTTTATTGTTCCATACTATTATATTACCCGTTTTGGATGTTTATGGCCTTTACTATACACTTTTATATCATTTTTGGGACTAACCTACTAACCGGAGGCCCAGCCTGAATTGTTGTTTTTTTGCCTATTTCAGTGTTTCGAAGAAAAGGAATATCAAACAGAGTCCAAACGGAATGAAACCTTCGGGAGCGATCTTTTTGGAACAAACGCAATCCAGGAGACTTGGAGTGGATGTCAAGAAGCAGCCGGGGCGGCCACGAGGGTGCAAGGCGCGCCCCCACCCTCGTGGCTCCCCTGACCGACTCCCTTCGCCTATATATACTTGCATACCCTGAAAACACCGAGGAGCACCACGAAACCCTATTTCCACCGCCGCAACCTTCTGTACCCGCGAGATCCCATCTTGGAGCCTTTTCCGGCGCTCCTCCTGAGGGAGAATCGACCATGGAGGGCTTCTACATCAACACCATAGCCTCTCCGATGAGTTGTGAGTAGTTTAGCACAGACCTTCGGGTCTATAGTTATTAGCTAGATGTCTTCTTCTCTCTCTTTGAATCTCAATACAAAGTTCTCCTCGATCTTCTTGGAGATCTATTCGATGTAACTCTTTTTGCGTTATGTTTGTCGAGATCCGATGAATTGTGGGTTTATGATCAAGCTTACCTATGAGAAATATTTGAATCTCCTGTGAATTCTTTTATGTATGATTGGTTATCTTTGCAAGTCTCTTCGAATTATCAGTTTGGTTTGGTCTACTAGATTGATCTTTCTTGCAATGGGAGAAGTGCTTAGCTTTGGGTTCAATCTTGTGGTGTCATTTCCCAGTGATAGCATGGGCAGCAAGGCACGTATTGTATTGTTGCCATCGAGGATGAAAAGATGGGGTTTATATCATATTGTTTGAGTTTATCCATCTACATCATGTCATCTTCCCTAATGTGTTACCCTATTCTTATGAACTTAATACTCTAGATGCTGGATAGCGGTCGATGTGTGGAGTAATAGTAGTAGATGCAGGCAGGAGTCGGTCTACTTGTTGCAGACGTGATGCCTATATACATGATCATGCCTAGATATTCTCATAACTATGCACTTTTCTATCAATTGCTCGACAGTAATTTGTTCACCCACCGTAATACTTATGCTATCTTGAGAGACGCCACTAGTGAAACCTATGGCCCCCGGGTCTATTTTCCATCATATAAGTTTCCGATCTACTTTATCATAAAAATACCAAAAATATTTATCTTATCTTATTATCTCTATCAGATCTCACTTTCGCAAGTGGCCGTGAAGGGATTGATAACCCCTTTATCGCGTTGGTTGCGAGGTTCTTGTTTGTTTGTGTAG
Organism: Triticum aestivum; assembly: GCF_018294505.1. Lineage (NCBI taxonomy): Eukaryota > Viridiplantae > Streptophyta > Magnoliopsida > Poales > Poaceae > Triticum > Triticum aestivum. Next base: position 97,944,440 of record NC_057807.1, on the reverse strand, counting down.
GTACGAGGGACTTGTGTGGAGCCTCCTACTGGATTGATACCTTGGTTCTCAAAAACTGAGAGAAATACTTATGCTACTTTGCTGCATCACCCTTTCCTCTTCAAGGGAAAACCAACGTAGTGCTCAAGAGGTAGCAAGAAGGATTTCTGGCGCCATTGCCGGGGAGGTCTTCGCACAAGTCAAGACATACCAAGTACCCATCACAAACTCATCTCCCTTGCATTACATTATTTGCCATTTGCCTCTCGTTTTCCTATCCCCCACTTCCGTTTTATTTGCCCTCTCTTTCCTGTTCGCCTCCCTTTTTCTCTTGCCTCTTGTGTGCTCGTGTGTTAGATCATTTATTTCATCGTCATGGCTAGTCCTTTATCCGCTCCTTTGTCTCCCGAGTTTGAAGTTCTTCACTTCAAGCAAAGACAAGGAGAAAACTTAAAAGATGCTTGGCATAGGATGATATAATCTTATCGTAACTGCACCTTAGAGGTGAACTTTAGAATTTTACTTTGCAATTTTTATGTTGGACTAGATATGTCCCATAGACAACTCTTGGATTGCGTTGCCAAAGGTAATTTTATCGAAATTGATCCCAGTATTGCGCTGCATGAAATCATAAGGGGAATAGTGTGAACACTATCTCAAAAAAGGGGGCCACATCATACCCAGGAAGAGACACAAGTTTTTGAAAAGATTTGCGAAGTAACAATTTTTTTACAAAAGTCTGTTGAACCTCTTAAGAGTATTAGCGAACATCTTCACCGCATGAACATGTTGATTACCCTTTGCAATAAGCGGTTGCATTCTTTAGATCTGAAAATTTCCGAGTATGAGGGGAAATGTAAAGAACCTTCCGGATTCGAGCATGACTCCGCTAAAAAAATTAAAAATCCAAGATGGCGATACTTAGATCTATTCTTGTTTTTTTGCCTAGCTAGGGGCGTTAAACGATAGCGCTTGTTAGGAGGCAACCCAATTTTATTTTTGTTCCTTGATTTTTGTTCCTGTTTAGTAATAAAATATTCATCTAGCTTCTCTTTAGATGTGGTTTTATGTTTTAATTAGTGTTTGTGCCAAGTAGAACCTATAGGATCATCCTTGGTGAAAGTTAATTTGATCTTGCTGAAAACAGAAACTTTTGCACGCACAAGAATAATTTTAATAAATCACAGAAACGTTATTTTTAGTTGATTCTTTCTGCATTAGATCAATAGACAAATTTCTTAGGACTTCCTATTTTGTAGGATTTTTAGAGTTCCATAAGTAGTCAAAAGTTACAGATTTCTACAGACTGTTCTATTTTTGACAGATTCTGTATTTCGTGTGTTGTTTGCTTATTTTGATGAATCTATGGCTAGTATCGGGGGGTATGAACCATAGAGAAGTTGGAATACAGTAGTCTTAACACCAATATAAATAAGAATGAGTTCATTACAGTACCTTAAGTGGTGGTTTTTGTTTCTTGCACTAATAGAGCTCATGAGATTTCGTGTTGAGTTTTGTGTTGTGAAGTTTTCAAGTTTTGGGTAAAGATTTGATGGACTATAGAATAAGGAGTGGCAAGAGCCTAAGCTTGGGGATGCCCATGGAACCCCAAGATAATTCAAGGAGAGGCATCCCCTCTTTCGTCTTCGTCTATCGGTAACTTTACTTGGAGCTATATTTTTATTCACCACATGATACGTGTTTTTCTTGGAGCGTCTTGTATGATATGAGTCTTTGCTTTTTTATTTTACCACAATCATCCTTGATGTACACACCTTTTGGGAGAGACACACATGATTCAGAATTTATTAGAATACTCTATGTGCTTCACTTATATCTTTTGAGCTAGACAATTTTACTCTAGTGCTTCACTCATATCTTTTTAAAGCATGGCGGTGGCTTTATTTTGTAGAAATTATTGATCTCTCATGCTTCACTTATATTATTTTGAGAGTATTTTAGAACAGCATGGTATTTTCTATGGTTATAAAATTGGCTCTAATATGATGGGCATCCAAGTTGGGTATAATAAAAACTATCATAGAAATTTCATTGAATACTATGATCAATTTGATGCTTGATGATTGTTTTGAGATATGAGGATGGTAATATTAAAGTCATGCTAGTTGGGTAATTGTGAATTTGAGGAATATTTATGTTAAAGTTTGTGATTCCCGTAGCACGCACGTATGGTGAACCGTTATGTGATGAAGTTGGAGAATGATTTATTTATTGATTGTCTTCCTTATATGTGGAGGTCGGGATCGCACGATGGTTAACTCCTACCAACCCTACCCCTAGGAGCATGCGTGTAGTACTTTGTTTTGATAACTTGTAGATTTTTGCAATAAGTATATGAGTTCTTCATGACTAATGTTGAGTCCATGGATTATACGCACTCTCACCCTTCCACCATTGCTAGCCTCTCTTGTGCCGCACAACTTTCGCCCGTGCCATACACCCACCTTATACCTTCCTCAAAACAGCCACCATACCTACCTATTATGGCATTTCCATATCCATTCCGATATATATTGCCATGCAACTTTCCACCGTTCCGTTTATTATGACACGCTCCATCATTGTCATATTGCTTTTGCATGATCATGTAGTTGACATCGTATTTATGGCAAAGCCAACTTAATAATTCTTTCATACATGTCACTCTTGATTCATTGCATATCCCAGTACACCGTCGGAGGCATCCACATATAGTCATATTTTGTTCTAAGTATTGAGTTGTAATTCTTGAGTTGTAAGTAAATAAAAGTGTGATGATCTTCATTATTAGAGCATTGTCCCAAGTGAGGAAAGGATGATGGAGACTATGATTCCCCCACAAGTCGGGAAGAGACTCCGGACTTTATAAAAAAAAGGGGAAGGCCAAAGAAGCCCACCAAAAAAATGAGAGAAAAAGAGAGAAGGGACAATGTTACTATGCTTTTAACACACTTGTGCTTCAAAGTAGCACCATGATCTTCGTGATAGAGAGTCTCCTATGTTGTCACTTTCATATACTAGTGGGAATTTTCCATTATAGAACTTGGCTTGTATATTCCAATGATGGGCTTCCTCAAAATTCCCTAGGTCTTCGTGAGCAAGCAAGTTGGATGCACACCCACTTAGTTTCTTTTTGAGCTTTCATACACTTATAGCTCTAGTGCATCCGTTGCATGGAAATCCCTACTCACTCTCATTGATATCTATTAATGGGCATCTCCATAGCCCGTTGATACGCCTAGTTGATGTGAGACTATCTTCTCCTTTTTGTCTTCTCCACAACCACCATTCTATTCCACATATAGGGCTATGTCCATGGCTCACGCTCATGTATTGCGTGAAAATTGAAAAAGTTTGAAAATACTAAAGTATGAAACAATTGCTTGGCTAAAACCGGGGTTGTGCATGATTTAAATATTTTGTGTGATGAAGATAGAGCATAGCCAGACTATATGATTTTGTAGGGATAACTTTCTTTGGCCACGTTATTTTGAGAAGACATGATTACCTTGTTAGTATGCTTGAAGTATTACTATTTTTATGTCAATATGAAATTTTATATTGAATCATTTAGATCTGAATATTCATACCACAATAAAGAAAATTACATTGAGAATTATGCTACGTAGCATTCCACATCAAAAATTCTGTTTTTATCATTTACCTACTCGAGGACGAGCGGGAATTAAGCATCGGGATGCTTGATACGTCTCCAACGTATCTATAATTTTTGATTGTTCCATGCTATTATATTACCCACTTTGGATGTTTATGGGCTTTACTATACACTTGTATATCATTTTTGGGACTAACCTACTAACCGGAGGCCCAGCCCGAATTGCTGTTTTTTTGCCTATTTCAGTGTTTCGAAGAAAAGGAATATCAAACGGAGTCCAAAGGGAATGAAACCTTTGGGAGCGATATTTTTGGAACAAACGCAATCCAGGAGACTTGGAGTGGATGTCAAGAAGCAGCCGAGGCAGCCACGAGGGTGCAAGGCGTGCCCTAGGGGAGTGGGCGCGCCCCCACCCTCGTGAGCCCCTCGTGGCTCCCCTGACCGACTTCCTCGTGGGCCCCTCGTGGACACTCTTCCAAGCCCACATTCGATATTATCACAAACATATTCATCATGAAGCTTAAATAAATTTTCAAGATCATAAGAAGAATCACCCCAACCATGATCATTGCAATAAGTAGTGGACATTTCAAAATTAGCATCCCCAAGCTTGGGGTTTTTCATATTATTAGCACAATTGATATTAATAGAATTTATAATAGCATCATTGCAATCATGCTTTTCTTTCAAGGAGCTATCGTGAATCACTTCATACATTTCCTCTTTTAGCACCGCATCACAATTTTTAGATTAACGAATTTCAAACAAAACTTCATAAAGATAATCTAGTGCACTCAACTCACTAGCAATTGGTTCATCATAATTGGATCTTTTTAAAAGATTAGCAAGTGGATGCCGATCCATAAGCCTTTTGTTTTTGATATCCAATAAACATGCAATTATACCAAGCGAACAAGCAAAAAACCGAGTAAGACATAAAGGCAAACAGAAAGGAGGCCAACATTTTTGTGTTTTTCTGAAAATGTTTTAGAAGTGGGAGAGAGGAAAACGAGAGGAAAATGGCGAATAATGTAAGTGCAAGAGATGACAGTTTATGATAGGTACTTGGTAGGCTTGATGTAGATCCTCCCCCGCAACGGCGCAAGAAATTCCTCCTGGTACTTCTTGAGCTTGCCTTGGTTTTTATCTTAAAGAGGAAAGAGTGATGCAGCAAAGTAGAGATAAGTATTTTCCTTAGTTTGAGAACCAAGGTATCAATCCACTTGGAGGAACACACAAGTATCCAATAGTTGCACCTACACAAACAAACAAATACTTGCAACCAACGCGATAAAAGGGGTTGTCAATCCCTTCACGGTTAATTGCAAGGATGATATATGATATAGATAGGTATAAAATATAAATAAAAGTGCAACATAAATTAAAGGTAAATAAATTACAACAAGGTATTTTTGTATTTTTGATTTTATAGATCTGAAAATAATATGATGAGAATAGACCCGGGGGCCATAGTTTTCACTAGAGGCTTCTCTCTTGGAACGCATACGGTGGGTAAACAAATTACTGTTGAGCAATTGATAGAAAAGAGAAAAGTTATGACGATATCTAAGGCAATGACCATGACTATACGCATCACATCCGTGACAAGTTGACCGACTCCTGCCTGCATCTACTACTATTACTCCACACATCGACCGCTATCCAGCATGCATCTAGTGTATTAAGTTAACAAGAACGGAGTAATGCCTTAAGCAAGATGACATGATGTAAAGGGATAGATCCAATCAATATGAAGTAAAGCCCACCTTTTTATCCTTAATGGCAACAATACAAATATGTGTCATGTCCCCTTTTATCACTGGGATTGAGCACCGCAAGATTGAACCCATTATAAAGCACCTCTCCCATTGCAAGAAAAATGAATCTAGTTGGCCAAATCAAATCAATAGATCAGAGATAAATACAAAGCTATCTTAATCATGCATAAAACAGTTCAGAGAAGACTCAAACAATATTCATAGATAATCTTACCATAAATCCACAGTTCATCGGATCTCAACAAAAGCACCGCAAAAGAAGATTACATGGAATACATCTCCAAGAACATCAAGGAGAACATTGTATTGAAGATCAAAGAGAGAGAAGAAGCCATATAGCTACTATCTATGGACCCATAGGTCTGTGGTAAACTACTCACACATCATCGGAAGGGCAACAAGGTCGGTGTATAGGCCCTCCATGATCGAATCCCCCTCTGGCGGAGTGCCAGAAAAGGCCACAAGATAGGATCACACGGGAACAGAAACTTGCAGTGGCAGAAAATTATTTTTGGTGTGCCCTCTGGTCTGCTGAGATTAGGGTTAGTGGAGCCACGGGGGGGTGTCGGTGTCAATACCGGTGGATCTCGGGTAGGGGGTCCCGATCTGTGCGTCTAAGGCTAATGGTAACAGGAGGCAAGGGACACTATGTTTTACCCAGGTTCGGGCCCTCTTGATGGAGGTAAAACCCTACTTCCTGCTTGATTGATATTGATGATATGAGTATTACAAGAGTTGATCTACCACAAGATCGTAGAGGCTAAACCCTAGAAGCTAGCCTATGATGATTATGATTATGTCTCTAAGGACTAAACCCTCCAGTTTATATAGACAACGGAGAGGGCTAGGGTTTACACAGAGTCGGTTACAAAGAAGGAAATCTATTATCCGGATCGCCAAGCTTGTCTTCCACGCAAAGGAGAGCCCATCCGGACACGGGACGAAGTCTTGAGTCTTGTATCTTCACGGTCCAACAGTCCGGCCAAAGTATATAGTCCGGCTGTCCGGATACTCCCTCAGTAGCCCCTGAACTAGGCTTCAATGACGATGATTTCAGCGCGTAGTTTTTCTTCGGCATTGCAAGGCGGGTTCCATCTCCGAGTACTCCAACGCAGATTGAGGATTGTGTCCAGCTTCGCGAGGTAATTTCCGCACACCACCATAGCATATCACTTCATAAATCTGATATGCTGGCAATTTTTGTACGGTGTGCTCTCACACCGTGGCCTGGCCCAACACGAACCGGTTCTTCTTAGCCTGCCATGATACGCGTCGCGAGGCGGTTTTATTGGACACCGTGCCAAAGCAGAGATCGTGTTCCCCTTATCGCGGGATTTTCCATCAATACGGGCGCGTGCAACCCCACGATGCCTGTTGGTATGCCTCCGTGTTTTTAGGTAAGCCCCAAGCGGTTACGCTAAGGACGCTTGATATTTACCCCCTTTATAGAGGGGTCGAGGCCTATCCCTCTTTTCTACCACGCTTGCGCCTTTTCACATCTCGAGTTCCAACACCTGAAGCCCAAGCTCAAGCCCTCCGGATCTTCAATCATGTCCGAATCCAACCTTCAAGGCCGGTGGGTGGCTTCCTCTGTCATAGAGGAGGATATTGCGAAGCTTAGGGAGGTCGGATACCTGACCGCTGACATCAAGCACATGCTCCCCGCTCTAGGGCAGATCATCCCTACACCCGAGCCCAATGAGAGCGTTGTATTTGTCTCTCACTTCCTCCGCGGCTTAGGCTTCACTCTTGATCCCTTCGTGAGAGGGCTCATGTTCTACTACGGGCTAGATTTTCATGATCTAGCTCCGGACGCCATCCTTCATATCTCGTCGTTCATCGTTGTGTGCGAAGCTTTTTTCCATGTCACCTTGCACTTCGGCTTGTGGCTCAAGACCTTCAATGTGAAGCCAAAGATGATTGAGGGGCGACACGCGGAGTGCGGGGGAGCTATAATAAGTAGGAACGCCGATGCCCCATGGCCGGAGGGCTCCATCCTAGAAGTGTCCGATCTATGGCAGCGGAGGTGGTTTTACGTCACGGCTCCCAGAGGCACAAAGTGGGTGGCTGCCCCCAACTTCCGTTCGGGCCCTCCGCCTCAACTGGCGTCATGGGCCAATATAGGACGGGATTGGGGGCCCGCTAATGATACACCGACCTTGCAGAGCCGCATCCGGGAGCTTCTTGAGAGGGACAATAGCCTTATCAGCATAATTCAGGTAATGCTAGTCCGACGGATGTTGCGTGCAAACGCCGGCCTCTCCGGATGTGGGAGTTTAATCCGGAAGGCCCGCGGACTATTCTGCACTTCTTAGTCGTGACGCTCGAAGGGATGTGTAAGTTATTCTTCGGACCACAAGTAAAGTGTCCGGACACCACCAAGGATGCGGGCCTGAGCTGCAATCGCCCAGATACCCAAGTAAGTAACCCAAAAGATGAACAGTTTGTTTATAGTTATCATAACATTATTCTAAAAATCCTCCGTGTCCAGGAATGGCTCAACAAGGCGGAGAGAATCAGGTGTCCGGCGCCACTTCCCGAAGGCTCGCCAAGTCTAGCCATAGCCAAGATGCTTGGTCGTGTGCTAAGTAAAGTGCCCTCGGGGAAAGACGAGGGGATGAACAGAGAAGCAGAACTTCACACGTTGCTCATCCAAACCGGGGTAATTGTTACCTCCCCAAAGGAGGATAGTCAGGGAGGGGAACCTAAGGTCTCCTCCCCTCGCGGGAAGAAAAGAGCCGCCTCCGAAGACTTGGAGACGGAGGTGCCCAAGCAAAGGAAGAAAACTTCACCACGGGGCCCTGCCCCGAAGGGCGTTCTTACCGCGCCATGCCCGCAAACGGGCTAGCCCTCAGTCGAGCTGTAAGTTAATCGGAAATACAGAGCTGCTGCTTCCTCCCCCGAGAACAATAACTAGGATCTCTCTTTTGTAGTCCGGCTAGCAGCTCTTCTCGACAGAGCTCGTCCTCGAGGGATCTTCTTCCGGATATGATGGACAGTGAAACCCCACCAGCCTCTCCGCCTCATGGGGCGGGCGACCCCGAGGTGTCGTCACGGAGGAGTCCGGATTTGCCGAGGCCAAAAGCTAGTACTTCGGCCGCCCTAAGCCCGGAGCATTCGGCTCCCACGGGGGGCGCTGAGAAAGGTCTGGCACAGTTCGGCGAACGACCGGATACGCTGACGGGTCTTCTGGAACGAGCTGCTCTCTCGGAGGATCACCACTCATTAATGAGCATGGTGCTTGAGAAGATTTCATCCGCCACGAGTGGGCTGAATGAAGCTTTTACGAGCCTGCTCAGAGGCTTTGAGGTATGTAACGAGATACATAATTCTTGATTATGGCGCATGCACAAGGTGTGCTACATATGGATAGTAGCCCCTGAGACTCTGGTTGCCAGCCCAAGGCGGCAAACGGAGGATCACATCGTTGAGTAATGATCGTACTATGTTTATGCACAGGTGGCTAAGGGTCCGGCAGTCGACCGGTCCGTTGAAGTCGCCGAACGATATAACACTTGTGAACGAGCGGCTTAACAAGTCACAAGGTATGTGCTCTACCTTCTTTATTTGTTATGGGAAAAATTAAGAGGAGCATAATGTTGATTTGATATACTTGGACTATAGACGGAGCTGCTGCCGTGGAGGCCCTAAGGGCCGAACTTGCCATGGCCAAGGAACAGGCCCGGGCTAGCAATGAGGCTGTGCCCTAAAGGCAACCGAAGAGTTGAGAGCCGAACAGGCTGCTCATTGCCGAAGCAAAGACAAAAAAGCCGAAATGGCTGTGGAGCTATAAAACGCCGCCAACCGGTATGAGCTTCTTAAAAAAGAAAATCAGGTGAATAAGGCTGAACTGAAGAAGGCCCTTGATGCGGCCAAGGAGACGCGTTCCGATATTAGGGATACCCGGGAGGAGCTTCGACAGGCCGGAGAAATCGCGGCTGGAAACCCTTATTTGTTGCGGATGAAGTTTTTGGATCCAAAGTATGCTCCTCTGGACCGACGCTGGAGCCCTGCAGACGCGTATGCGGATTTGGCGAAGAGTATGGCTGATGCGGCCAAGTTTTTCGAGGATCAAAAAGATAATGAAGTGGAGAAGTTGTTCTAGTCGCAATTCAGTGCTCCGACGCGCCCATTGCCATTGAGTGAGAGGATGGCTGCTGTGGCCGAGCTCCATAGCCTGTCCGGCCTTGCAATGCGGTCTATAATAGACCACCTATGGCCGAAGGAGCCTAAGCCAGATAGTTATTTTGGTTTAGTGCAACAATTCCTTGGTGCCGTATTGTGGATCGATGCCATGAAGAGGTTGGCGTGCATAGAGGGTGCATGGATGGCTCTTGCCCACGTTAAAGCATATTGGACACACATGGAGGCCACCATCGTGGCGACCCAGAATCCGGCGGGAAGCCAGGATCCGGCCGAGCACTACTTGGAGCAGGTAACAGAAGGTGCTCGCTTGATAGAGGCTCTTTTTTTGAAGAATGTCATGTTCGAGTGACAAATCGTTTCATTGTAAAACAATTTTATTGTAATTATGGAGGCTATGTTTATACTTTTCGCCCGAAAGTGCTATTGTGCCTCCTGTGCGGCTGTTTTATGTATATGTGTAATCTGAAAGATAGCAGTCGTTGTCTTCAGCCCCCACGCATACAATGCGGGGCTGTTCACGAAAAATATGCATAATCACACTTGATCCAACGTCTTGGTCCATTAAGGAGGTGATCACATGTCGAACTAGGCAACCAGACTATATAGTTGTAACACTTTCACTTAGCCATAGGAGTTCGACGGTGGGGCTACTATGTAGCCCCTGGTACCTTTTCGTGCATCCAAATACGGGCGCGTGTGTACATGACCGGGAAACGGTCCTTCGCTAATACGGAGGAATCCTAAAGATTCCGATAAGTCTTTGAGTGGTTGAACGGTCTCTCGCTATATCATGACAGTTAGTTTTCGGCTTTCTCTACTGAGGTGCTCATCCGGAATAACCAGGGCACAATCGCAGTAGTTCTCCTTTGGCCGCCTTAGCTGATAAGAACGGAACGTAAGGCGGAAAACGCAGGAGCCGGGCAAACCCAACATTTGACCGAAGACATGATTCGGAGCTAATGCATATAAGGCCAAACTCATGACGCCGAACACTCCCGAAGGTATTTGGACTTTATAACATATACTGGGTTGAGTAACGCCCTTTATTATGAACCCTGTATTTCCAGGTATGTGAATTAGTCTGCCGTGGCGAAATGCCAATAACGGCAGTATCCTCTGTGGGTTCAGTACCCATGGGATGTGTAAGCAACAAAAGACAATAAAAAGGTTTACACATGGGCTTAATCTAAAGAGAAACCTTTGAGCGGGGCCCTGCTGCACGTCTGCACCTTTGTCTCTGTTGTGCCGTGTCCTGGGAGGGTATCGCATGAATGATGTCTATAAAAAAGGAAAACTCATGTAGAAGAGTATGATGTAAGCGTGCGAAGAGTTGACTATTGTCATTGAATAGCAGAGGTGTAAGACATTGACATGTTAATAGGGTCAAGCAAAAAGGTGGGCTTTATTGAATATTGGAAGCCCCTGGTGTCCTTTATGGGATTACATGTGTAGCGCCCAGCTCATGTTTATCCGGGCTGCCGGACTCGTCTAACCGTGCCCGTGGTCTTAACGACCAATCATGCGTTCATATATTAGAGGTTGCTTAGAGTCCGGCTGCTAGAGTTGTCGCATACTCTTCGGCGCGTAGGGAACGCTCTATACTTCCGTTAACGGTGATGACGCCGCGTGGACCGGGCATCTTGAGTTTAAGGTAGGCGTAGTGCGGTACTGCATTGAAGCAGGCGAAGGCCGTTCTCCCGAGCAATGCGTGATAACCACTTTGGAGGGGGAAATGGCGAAGAGTAGTTCTTCACTTCTGAAGTTGCCTGGGGAGCCGAATATCACCTCTAGTACGAGGGAGCCCCTGAAGTGGGCTTCGACGCCTGGTATCACTACTTCAAAGGTGGTGTTACTTTGGCTGATTCTGGATGGGTCTATCCCCATCCTGCGGACTGTGTCCTGGTATATTAGGTTAGGACTACTGCCGCCGTCCATGAGGACGCGAGTGAGATGGTATCCATCGATTATTGGGTTGAGCACCAAGGCAGCTGATCCTCCGTGCGCATACTAGTCGGGTAGTCCCGGTGATCGGGCAGGCCGACCAGCGGTTAAGCTTGGGGGCGATGGGCTCTATAGTGTGTGCATCTCTGAGCGCGCATTCGCGCCTTCTCGTGGATGTGTGAGTCACGTGGATCATGTTTACTGTTTTTACCTCTGGTGGGAATTTTTTCTGTCCCCCAGTGTTCGGCTGGTGACGCTCATCCTCGTCTTCACTTGGTGTTTCCCTTCCCTTGTGTTCGGCATTTAATTTGCCAGCCTGCTTAAAGACCCAGCATTCTATGTGAGTGTGGTTTGCAGGTTTTTCGGGGGTGCCATGAATTTGGCACAGTCTGTCCAGGACTTTTTTCATGCTGGACGGTCCCTCTTTGCCGCCTTTAAATGGCTTCTTTTGTTGACCGGGTTGAGAGCCCCTGAATCCGGCGTTGACCGTTGTGTTGTCCAGACTTTCTTCCTTGTTTTGACGTTTGCTTTTATTGCGCCGTGGCTTCCCGTTGCCATCCCTGATTTGGGTCGCTGGTGCCTCTATGGGCCAACCAGCTATCTTCTCCCGCGCAAAAGCGGGTCATAAGGCTTGTTAAGGTTGCCATTGTCCTCGGCTTTTCTTGGCCGAGGTGTCTGGCGAGCCACTTGTCCCGGATGCTGTGTTTGAAGGCTGCTAAGGCTTCGGCATCCGGACAATCGACAATTTGATTCTTCTTAGTGAGGAATCTGTTCCAAAGCTTGCAGGCGGACTCTCTGGGCTGTTGAATTATGTGACTTAAATCGTCCGCGTCCGGAGGCCGGACATAGGTCCCTTGAAAATTGGCCCTGAAAGCATCCTCGAGTTCCTCCCAACTTCCGATTGAATTTTCGGGGAGGCTTTTCAACCAGTGTCGAGCTGGTCCCTTCAACTTGAGGGGAAGGTATTTGATGGCATGGAGGTCGTCCCCATGAGCCATGTGGATATGCAGGATAAAATCCTCAATCCAGACCCTAGGGTCTGTCGTTCCGTCATATGCCTCTATGTTCGCAGGTTTAAAACCCTGTGGAAAGTCGTGGTCGAGTACCTCTTTGGTGAAGCACAGAGGGCCCTCTGTATCTGGACGTCTTGTGGCGTGTCGTCAGCTGTTGTTGTGTACGGTGCTGATTCCGAACTGGTACTCGATCAGTCTGATCGTTTTGGTGAACATAGTCCTACGCTGGGGCGTTCCTCTAGATCCATAGATGGACCTGGTCGCGCCGGCCTTTTTGTCTAGGAGCTCACGTAAATCGTGTGCAGCGTCGGTAGCTGCTCTATTGCGGTTATGAAGTGGTTGGTCCGGCCTCCTGGTCGTATTGTTCTTCAATGGAACGGCCTCATCGTCGAATTCTGGCAGTAGCTTGCGTTTTGGATAGCTCTTTGTGTGGCGATCGTCGCCGTACTTTTCTTCAGTTTCTAGCACTTTATTCCATCTGCAATTCAGCGTTTCCTGTGCGGCCTTAAGCCTTTGCTTCTGCTTCTTTAGACTTCTTGCAGTGGCCATAAGCCTTCTATGGAGGTTATCTCGTTCCAAACATGTTTCAGGGATGATGAATGCATCGTCGTCTGGACTGTGCTCTTGTCCCGAGGCAGTTTGATGAATTCATCCCTCGGGATCACTGTGATCGGGCGTCTGCTCCGGGCTGTGTTCCACGTGACCTGGCTCATCCTGCTCCATTGTTGGGTCCATATGGTCGTTGTTGCCCTCGGAGTTGACTGGGGTGTCGATCTTTCTAGCGCTGTTATCACTATTTTTACTGTTGCTGGACTTGGAGCGGCGTCTGCGCCGTCGTTTTGGCTTTTGTCCGAGGGTTTTATCCTCCGGTTTGTCGCCATCGTCCTCCTTAGGCGTATCCACCATGTATATATCGTATGACGAGGTGGCAGTTCAGCGTGCCGTTGGCGGTGGTTCTGAATCGTCTCCTGTGCCAACGTCCATACCGTCGGTATCATCAGAGTCGAAGTCAAGCATGTCTGATACTTCGTCGACAGTGGCTATGAAGTGGGTGGTGGGTGGGCAACGAATTTCTTCGTCGCCTTCTTCCCCCTTGAGCTGGACATAGTTCGGCCAAGGGTCTCCTGACAAAGAGAGAGACTTTAATGAGTTCAGCATGTCGCCAAAGGGCGAGTACTGGAAGATATCCGCAGCGGTGAACTCCATTACCGGAGCCCAACCAGATTCGGCGGGCTCGGGGGTGCACGGACTGGAACCTACAGCCGGACACGAGTCCGAGGGTCCGGTGGCATAGGCTTCCTTGGGGGTGAAGCCGGTGCTTGGCTCTACCGCTGATGAGTGTGCGGCCTCCGGGGCAGGTTCCATCCACCCATCCTCAGACGACGCGATCTGCCCCGGATTTAGGTTCGGAGCACCTGTAGGTGCGATATCCCGAGTATTATCAGACAGCAAGTCTAAGCCGTGCTCGTCGTGACTGTTCGGCGATCCTGGCGTAGGCCCGAATCCGTCGAAGATCAAGTCTCCGCGGATATCGGCCATGTAGTCAAAGTTTCCGAATCTGACCTGATGGCCAGGGGCGTAGCTGTCGATCTTCTCTAGATGGCCGAGTGAATTGGCCCGCAGTGCGAAGCCGCCGAACACGAAGGTCTGTCCGGGGAGAAAAGTCTCACCCTGGACCGTGTTGTTGTTGATGATTGAAGGATCCATCAAGCCTTGCAGCGATGACACAGAGGAACTCTCAATGAAAGCACCAATGACGGTGTCAAAACCGGCGGATCTCGGGTAGGGGGTCCCGATCTGTGCGTCTAAGGCTAATGGTAACAGGAGACAAGGGACACAATGTTTTACCCAGGTTTGGGCCCTCTTGATGGAGGTAAAACCCTACTTCCTGCTTGATTGATATTAATGATATGAGTTACAAGAGTTGATCTACCATGAGATCATAGAGGCTAAACCCTAGAAGCTAGCCTATGATGATTATGATTATGTCTCTAAGGACTAAACCCTCCGGTTTATATAGACACCGAAGAGGGCTAGGGTTTACACAGAGTCGGTTACACAGAAGGAAATCTATTATCCGGATCGCCAAGCTTTGCTTCCACGCAAAGGAGAGTCCCATTCGGACATGGGACGAAGTCTTGAGTCTTGTATCTTCACGGTCCAATAGTCCGGCCAAAGTATATAGTCTGGTTGTCCGGATACCCCCTAATCCAGGACTCCCTCAGGGGGGCAGGCTCATACGGCGTGCCCCCTGGGGCGCTCCTAGTGAGCTTGTGGCTCACCCGTGGGCCTTCTGGCCTCCTCCTGAAGCTTCCTAGGTGTCTTCTTGTCCAAGAAAATTCGTCAAAATTTTGTTCCGTTAGGACTCCATTTGGTATTGATTTTCTATAAAAGACAAAAACAAGGAAAAACAAGTGGCACTGGGCACTAGGTTAATAGGTTAGTGCCAAAAAATGATATAAAATAGCATAATAATGCATATAAAACATCCAAGATGGATAATATAATAGCATGTAAATAATCAAAAATTATAGATACGTTGGAGACGTATCTCCTGAACGGACTCCATATCAAGTCTCTCAATGGAGAACATCAGGTGGCGGTGGCTCCATATCATAAAACATGATAAAACTTTCTCTCTGATATTTTTCTCAGAAAGATAGTACTTGTGGACTTGGGTTTAGGTAAAATGGAGGCTTGTGGGCCCACAAGCTCACATGGCGCAACCCAGGGGGGTGCATCACCTGTGCTTATGGCTCCCTGGTGGTTCCCTTCCAGTAGTTCTATGTGCTGGCATTTTTTATATATTCCAGAAAAATTCTCTATAAAGTTTTGTACAAATATGAGAACCTTTTATTTCAGCACAAAAATAACACCAAAGTAGTTCTGTTGAAAATAGCATCAGTCCTGGTTAGTTTCCTTCAAATCATGCAAATTCGAGTCCAAAATAAGAGCAAAATTGTTTGGAATAGTAGATATGTTGGTGACGTATCAGTATCCCCTCGCCACCCAAACCAACGCTCACGCCTGACCTCTCTGGCATCGAGGCCCTGTCTAGGTGCAGCCAGTATGAACCAGTGGGAACAACAATCCAAACGTCCGTACAATGCGCACCAGGCATCAACTAAGCACTGGGGAGCGAGATCCTTGAGTGTCGGACCCGACCGCCATTGCATGGTTGTGGTCAGCACACCCGGACACAGTGTCCGACCAGCCAACTGAACATGCGTACCCGGAACCCAGCTCGGGTCTCGGCCATTTGATCGTACACAATGCAAGCTCCTATTCTAACACCCCCCCTAAAACTCAAGGGGGGTCTTGGACACTAAGTTTGGACAGAACAAAGGTCTATTGTGACCATCTGTGAGCTTTCGTGAGAAAATCAGCAAGCTGAAGCTCCGAGGGTACATACTGAAGATCCATAATCCTCTCTTTCACCTAAGAACACATGTAGGAGGCATCAACACTAATGTCCCTGGTGAGCTCATGCCTAACAGGATCACGGGTAATGCTAAGAACTCCAGTGCTGTTGGAGAGCAAAAGGGTCGGTGCAGTAGTCCAAACACCAAAATCCTAAAGAAGCCACCATAGCCAAGTAATCTCTGCAGTCATGAACTCCATAGCTCACAACTCACCCTCAACATTGGAGCGAAATACAATAGTATGCTTCTTGGTCTTCCAGGCAATCAGAGAGGAGCCAAGAAAAACACAATAGGCCGAGAGAGAGCGGCAACCAGTGGGATCGTTGGGCTTAGTCGCATCACAGTAGGACTAAATCTGAAGAGAGCTGGAGCAAGGTAAGAATAAGCAACGAGTCATAGTACCATGAAGGTACGAAGAACACGAAGGAGGTGACTGTAGTGAAGTTGAATGAGAGTGTCGGTGTCAAAACTGGCGGATCTCGGGTAGGGGGTCCCGAACTGTGCGTCTAGGCGGATGGTAACAGGAGACAAGGGACACGATGTTTTTACCCAGGTTCGGGCCCGTTTTTACCCAGGTTCGGGCCCTCTCGGTGGAGGTAAAACCCTACTCCTTCTTGATTAATATTGATGATATAGGTAGTACAAGAGTTGATCTACCACGAGATCAGAGAGGCTAAACCCTAGAAGCTAGCCTATGGTATGATTGTTGTTCGTCCTATGGACTAAAACTCTCTGGTTTATATAGACACTGGAGAGGGCTAGGGTTACACAGAGTCGGTTACAATGGGAGGAGATCTTCATATCGTATCGCCAAGCTTGCCTTCCACGCCAAGGAAAGTCCCATCTGGACACGGGACGAAGTTTTAAATCTTGTATCTTCATAGTCCGGGAGTCCGGCCATCCGGACACCCCCTAATCCAGGACTCCCTTAGTAGCCCCTGAACTAGGCTTCAATGACGACGAGTCCGGCGCGCAAATTGTCTTCGGCATTGCAAGGCGGGTTCTTCTCCAAACTCCATATACTTGTATAATAGTGTCCGGCTTCTGATAAATGCTGCGCTCCTTGGCTTCCACGTCCAATAAAGGCCATCTTCCACGTGTCGAACGAATGCGAAAAGCCAGGGTATTTTTACATTTCCCCCCTAGCGGCTCAAATAAGCTGCCTATATAAAAAGAGACGAGGATCTAGATCCAAACCACACCATCTCCCCTTCGCAAGCTTTCATCGGAGCACCTCTGACTAAAAAATCCATTCCATCATGGACAGCCGGCGCGGCTCCTCCTCTCGCGCTCCCCGCCCCAAGCCTGGGGATTGGGAGAGATGCTCCGTCCTGTGTAGCAAGCTAGTAGCGCTTCAATCCAATGGGCTACTCCCCCCGGCATATATGGTCCCATTTCGATCTGGGATTGCCACCTATAGCGGCGGAGAGCAGGCGGAGAGCGTCCCAAATCCCTCTCAAGGAGAGCGGGTGTGCCTAGTTCCTTATTTAATAAGAGGACTCAGATTTCCAATTCATCCATTTCTCCGAGGTCTACTGGAGTTCTACGGCCTCCAGCTACACAACCTCACGCCTGCCTCCATACTGCATGTTGCGGCCTTCGTGGCCCTCTGCGAGCTATTCTTGGGCATCGAGGCCCATTTCGCATTGTGGAAGAGGTTGTTCTGCCTTGTGCCCCGCTCTCAGGAGGGGTCAATTTATCAAGTGGGCGGAGCCGAACTATGGCGCATCGCCGGGACCGGATATCTATCCGGTACCCCAAAGAAGGCGTCCGAGGACTGGCCTTCGGAATGGTTTTATATGGATGACGTCCCCCTGCTGGACCATGTACGGATCGGCCTCCCTGAGTTTAACAACGCTCCGTTAAAGAAACGCCTGAGCTGGCGCCCACGAAACCCTCAAAGGGAAACTGACAGGGACATTCTTTACCTGATGTGCCGGATAAGATTGTTGGCTCATTCCGGATTGACCATGATCGAGGTCATGGCCACATGCATTGCGCGGGGGGTGCAGCCGCTTAAATACAGGGGCCACCCCATGTGGGATTTCAACGGGGAGGACGATGCCACCCGGTGTGGTCGCAAGGGGCCGGATTCGGCTGCCACTCTAACGAAGATCTTATCCGCTTTATACAAGGGAGAAGAAGAGGAATTCCTCCATGTTAACCCACGGGGCAGATTCTCTATGTATAATCCTCCAAGCTGGGTGAGCGAATACTTTCACTTATCTACCCGCTTTCGAAATTCCCATAATTGAGTACTTAGTCTGGCGATGTTAACGCATGAGCTGCGCCAGACTGTGAAGGAGATAAATAGCCCTCCTCCACAACCCGAGGATCCAGAACGGTCCCTCGATCCGGATTCCCAGGAGGATCCGGACTTATGTGTGGATTTGATTGATGGGGTGTTTCATCAATTGAGTAAGGACAACACCTTAGTGGCCATTACGGCCGACTATCCCAGACTACTTCCAGCCTCAAAGGTAACCGAGACCGAAGTCCCAGTACTTTCAAGGAGATCCATCCATGCCTTATTTTGAATGTTGTAAACCAATAGTGTTTCGTTTTGCAGGGGAAACCCTTGAGGCGGAGGGCCGAGCCCGCGGTGGGCAGCCAACAAGGGCCGCTGAAGCCAGGCGGGCCAAAAAGAAGTGCGGACCAGATCGAGATTCCGGCGCAACGGTACGGCGTGCGAATTTAACACCTAGGGTTTATGCCCTCAAGTCATACTAACACTCATGTTCTCCTTAGGAAGAAGAGAGCCCGCCGGACTATATCCACCGGCCAGGCTTCAAGGCTGGGTCCGGAAGCGGAGGCGGACAAGGGGCACACATCGAGCGTTCCTCCGACAGAGGACGCAGACGGGCTATCTGCCACTGATTCAGAGGTGGAGAGTGCCATGAACCACAGGCGTCGCCGGACTGTTCTTTGTGACGCATGTTTTTCCCCAGAGGCGTTGGACGCCTTTAATACGGGAGATGCGTACCTTCGTGCCGCTCAAGATGGTCTAGCCAGAGCCACAGAGCAGTATGTGAAAGACATACGGGTGAGTAAATCTGATGGTTATATATGTCAGTAGCCCCCGAGACTTGAAACAGTTAAGATAACTGTTTTAAGGATCATATGCTATGCAGGGTCTTACAAAGAAGAACACGCAACTGTCCCAGGAGCTGGAAGAGTGCAAGGCCCAACTCGAGGCCGCACTGGCCGCTTCAGATAACACCAAGGGGACCCCCTCAGATAATATATGCTTCGAAAGATAATTCTGTTGTGAAGTGCGGCATGTGTGTAATTCTGACAATAAAAGTGCAGATGGGGCCGGAGTAAATTCGGACAAGCAACAACTCCTACGCCAACTAAAGGCTGGCGAGAGCATGCTGACGAGGGTGAGGCAAGAGAAGAACAAACTTCAAGACGCCAATACCCAGCTGGGCGAGGAACTAAAGGATGTTCGTGTTCAGCTGTCTGCTTCCGTAAAGGAGAATCGGCGACTTCAACGCGACATTTTTTGTAAGTGCTTGAACGAATCTTCGAAAAAAGAATTCAGCGAGGAAGTCGATTGACAGACCTATGTCTGTAGGTCTGCTGACAGGTCGTCCTGCGGAGGAAATGCCCGGTTCAACGGGGGACCTTCATCCCGAGCTGTTGCAACTGCACGAACGAGTTCGGCAGGCGATGCAGGGCATCGTCCAGGCTATGTGGCCATCCCTCTCCATGCCCGAAGGCCTTGAGGAGCTTGCAAAGAAGCTCGAGGGAGTGCGGCAGCACTTCCGGTTGTGGAAGATATCGGCCTGCCATCAAGGTGTCAGGGAGGCCTGGGCCATGGTGAAGACTCGGTACACGAAGGCTGACCCGAACCACATGGCCGAGGTCGGCCCTATGGGGCCTGACGGAAAGGAGATCCCTGTCAGTTTAGTATATGGCCAGGTAGAGCTGGCTGCCAAGTATTCTCAACAGGACTGTAAATTAGACCGCCTGTTGGATGGTATTGAAGAAGAATATACCGAGTCGGATTGACTCTGTAATTTAAAATGACATGAAAAATGCCTTCTAGCCGGATTGTAGATCGTTTGTCATTGCGGACCTTTTCACTTCGACCTCTGGACCCTATAGTCCGGAGTGTGTCCGAATACCCTCTCGATTATGTAAGAACCGGGGCATGCATGGAGACAAGGCGTAGGGGTCATAATTGCTTTAGCAGACAAGTGCCCAACTAGTTATGTTATATTACATGGTTAGTAAGAAACATCTTCCAGGGAGAATAGTTCCGTTAGGGGTTCCTTTCCCTGGGAGGCATGCCCTAAAGTGCATGTCCGAACTGCGAAAAAGAGCAGAAAAGCATCTGGGGGCAGATAAATAAACAAGAAAAATCATATTTTAGTTCACCGACCGAATATTCCCTTAAGAACGCTAGCTTTCGGCTTCACGCAGTCTGAGGTACACATTCGGCTGACCTGGCAGTAACAATCGCAGAGGTGCTCCCTTTCCCACCTAGCCGAACGAACGGGGACGTAGGGGTAAGCACAGGAGCCAGGCAACCCAGCTTGGCCAAAACTTAGGTCATATCGATGCATATAATGGTGTATAAAAGGTTCATGCGGAAGTGTCACACATGTTTTGGGCATGAGGCCCGTTTATATAAACTTCTGATAAAGAAGCCCCCAGGTATGATGAGCGCGGGTGGCGCATCAAGTATGTGCGAACAACGCGCAGGCAAGCCCCTAAGGGCTTGGGAGAAAAAGGTAGGGAGAAGGAGAGAAATGCCAGGCAGCTAATGCGAAAAAATAAAAATAAAAAAAGGGACAGAGGAAGGAGACGAACACGGAGTCCGACGCTAGGCGTAGAATCTTCGTAGGCGTGCTGCGTTCCATGGGTTTGCTCGAGTCGGTTGTGCGATGCGTTTCGCAGATGGTACACTCCACCAGTCAATACTTGGTCGATTATGAAGGGACCCTCCCATTTGGGCTTTAGTTTGTCCTTTTTCTTGTCCGGCAGGCGTAGAACTAGTTCGCCAACATTATAAGTTTTGGCCCGTACTTCTCTGCTTTGATATCTTCGAGCCTGCTGTTGATAGAATGCGGAACGGGCTTTTGCCACGTCACGCTCCTCCTCCAATGCATCCAAGCTGTCCTGCCGATCGAGCTCGGCTACTCTTTCTTCATACATGCGCACGCGAGGTGAGTCATGAATTATGTCGCAGGGCAGAACTGCCTCTGTGCCGTATACCACAAAAATGGTGTGAATCCGGTAGTGCGATTCGGCGTGGTCCGCAGCCCCCAGAGTACGGAGTCAAGCTCCTCTACCCAGTGCGCGTTAGATTCCTTGAGGGATCGCACTAATCTGGGTTTGATGCCGCTCATGATGAGACCATTGGCTCGCTCGACTTGACCGTTAGTTTGTGGGTGATAGACTGAAGCGTAGTCGAGCTTGATGCCCATGTTTTTGCACCAGAGTTTAACTTCGTCGGCCGTGAAGTTTGTGCCATTGTCAGTTATGATGCTGTGGGGGACGCCATAACGGTGTACAACCCCGGATATGAAGTCTATCACCGGTCTGGATTCGGTCGTCTTTACAGGCTTGGCCTCTATCCATTTAGTGAATTTGTCCACCATGACCAGTAGATATTTTTTCTTGTGGGTTCCTCCTTTAAGGGGTCCAACCATGTTAAGCCCCCAGACCGCAAAAGGCCAGGTAATGTGTATGGTTTGTAGGGCGGTAGGCGGCATGTGGCTTTGATTAGCGAATAATTGGCAACCGACGCGTCGCTGCACTAAGTCCTGAGCGTCTGCCCGGGTCGTTGGCCAATAAAATCCGGTACGGAAGGCCTTGCTTACAAGGGCCCGGGCTGCGGCGTGGTGCCCGTCGAGTCCGGCATGAATTTCAGCCAGAAGATTTCACCCTTCTTCTTCAGAGATACACCTTTGAAGGACTCCGGTTGTGCTCTTCTTATAAAGCTCTCCCTCGTGGACTTTGTAGGCTTTAGATCGCCGCACTATGCAGCGGGCCTTGTTTTGGTCCTCGGGAAGTTCCTGCCTAGTTAGGTAGGCTAGGAATGGTTCTGTCCACGGGGCAATGACTGCCATTATTGTGTGGGCTGACGGTGTTGTTTCGTTGGCAGAGCCACCAACTGTGTCAGAATGTTCGGTGAGGGGTAGTGTGGTTGTGTCCGGGCTGTTGTTTCCGAACTCTCCCTCCCATGATACGGATGGCTTGAAAAGCCTTTCTAGGAAGATGTTGGGAGGGACGGCATCGCGCTTTGCGCCAATGCGTGCCAACACGTCTACTGCCTGATTGTTCTCCCGGGCTATATGGTGAAATTCGAGCCCCTCAAACCGAGATGACATTTTTAAGACGGCTTTGAGATAAGCTTCCATTTTCGGATCCTTGGCATCAAAGTCTCCATTTATTTGGGATATCGCGAGGTTTGAATCCCCGCAGACCTCTAGGCGCTAAATACCCATGGAGACTGCCATCCGGAGACCATGTAGAAGGGCCTCGTATTCGGTTGCGTTGTTGGAGTCCGTGTACATTATCTGAAGTACATATTGGAATGTATCTCCGGTTGGGAACGTCAGAACGACGCCAGCCCCCAGGCCAGCCAACATTTTGGAGCCGTCGAAGTGCATGATCCAGTTGGAATATGCGCCGTACTCTTTAGGGAGCTCGGCTTCAGTCCATTCGGCGATGAAGTCAGCCAAAACCTGTGACTTAATAGCTTGCCGTGGCTTGTAAGTTATATTGAATGGGAGGAGCTCAATGGCCCATTTGGCAATCCGGCCCGTTGCATCGCGGTTGTTTATAATGTCATTAAGAGGTACTTCGGAGGCTACTGTTATCGAGCACTCTTGGAAATAGTGTCGCAGCTTCCGGGATGCCATGAACACCGCGTATGCTATCTTTTGGTAATGCGGGTACCGTGACTTGCATGGAGTTAGGACAGTGGACACGTAGTAAACTGGTTTCTGGAGAGGGAACTTGTGTCCGTCCGTTTCTCGTTCGACAACGAGCACCCCGCTTACAACTTGATGGGTTGCCGCGATGTATAATAGCATTGGTTCGCCCATGTTGGGCGCAGCCAGGACTGGATTGTTGCCAGTATGGCTTTGATTTCTTTGAGTCCGGCCGTGGTGGCATCCGTCCACTCGAAGTGTTCGCTGCGCCGCAGGAGGCGATAAAGGGGTAATGCCTTTTCTCCTAAGCGGGAGATAAAGCGGCTTAGAGCCGCCACGCATCCAGTCAATTTTTGTATTTGCTTGAGGTCTTTTGGGATATCCAATTGTGACAGAGCTCGGATCTTGGCTGGGTTTGCCTCAATTCCTCTACCGGATACGATGAAGCCCAAGACCTTTCCGGCTGGTACGCCGAGAACGCATTTTTCTGGGTTAAGCTTAATGTCATATGCTCAGAGATTGTCGAATGTGAGCCTCAAGTCGTC
The DNA here is from genome assembly GCF_018294505.1 of Triticum aestivum. Taxonomy (NCBI): domain Eukaryota; kingdom Viridiplantae; phylum Streptophyta; class Magnoliopsida; order Poales; family Poaceae; genus Triticum; species Triticum aestivum. Next base: position 97,921,113 of record NC_057807.1, on the reverse strand, counting down.
TACTAGAGTTTCGACATGCTTGGATTTGATGACCACGTCATCTACGTACGCTTCAACTGTTTTGCCTATCTGGTTGGCCACACATGTCTGAATCATGCGCTGATATGTCGCGCCGGCGTTTCTGAGCCCGAAGGGCATTGTGTTGAAGCAGAATAGGCCGTATGGGGTGATGAATGCCGTTGCGGCTTGGTCTGACTCTGCCATCTTGATTTGGTGGTAGCCAGAGTATGCATCGAGGAAACACAATGAATCGTGTCCTGTAGTGGCGTCGATGATTTGATCAATTCGGGGGAGGGGGAGGGATCCTTTGGGCAGGCCTTATTTAGGTCTTTGAAATTGACGCATAGGCGCCAGGATTTGTCCTTCTTTGGTACCATCACCAGGTTTGCTAGCCAGTCCGGATGTTTTATATCTCTGATGAATCCGGCTTCCAGTAGTTTTGCTAGCTCCTCTCCCATGGCTTGTCTCTTGGGTTCGGAGAAACGCCGAAGAGTCTGCTTAACGGGCTTGAACCCTTTTAGGATGTTCAGGCTGTGCTCGGCCAGCCTGCGTGGGATTCCTGGCATGTCTGGAGGGTGCCAGGCGAACATGTCCCAATTTTCTTGTAGGAATTATCTGAGTGTGGCGTCTACATCAGGTTTTAGTTGTGCCCCGATGGAGGCCGTTTTTGTAGTGTCCGTTGGATGGACTTGGAACTTGACTATTTCTTCTGCCGGCTTGAAGGAGGTGGACTTGGATCTTTTCTCGAGTATCACGTCGTCCCTGTCCACCATGGAGCGCAACTCAGTTAGTTCCTTGGCCGCCAGGGCTTCAGATAATGCCTCGAGGGCCAGTGCGGCTGTCTTGTTTTCGGCGCGGAGTGCTGTGTCCGGATCACTAGCAAGAGTGATAATTCCGTTGTGTCCAGGCATTTTGAGCTTCATGTACCCGTAATGGGGTATAGCTTGAAAAATTGTGAATGCTTCTCGCCCTAACAGAGCATGGTATCCGCTGCTAAACGGGGCCACTTGAAATGTGACCTCCTCGGATCTGTAATTATCCGGCGTGCCGAACACCACGTCCAGTGTAATTTTCCCTGAACAACATGCTTCCCGGCTAGGGATTATTCCTCTAAAGGTTGTGTTGCTTCGCTCAATGCGGCTCCAGTCTATTTCCATTTTTCATAGTGTTTCCTCATAGATGAGGTTCAATCTGCTGCCACTGTCCATGAGTACCTTTGTAAGCCGGAAGCCGTCCACTATCGGACTGAGGACCAGTGCAGCTGGTGCTCGGGCTGGCCGGAATTTAGGTTCGTCACTGGCATTAAAAGTAATAGCCGTGTCACTCCATGGATTTATTGTTGCTACTTGGTAGACTTCGGCAAGGCTGCGGAGCGTTCGCTTCCTCGCATTGGTCTGACTCTGCCATCTTGATTTGGTGGTAGCCAGAGTATGCATCGAGGAAACACAATGAATCGTGTCCTGCAGTGGCGTCGATGATTTGATCAATTCGGGGGAGGGGGAGGGATCCTTTGGGCAGGCCTTATTTAGGTCTTTGAAATCGACGCATAGGCGCCAGGATTTGTCCTTCTTTGGTACCATCACCAGGTTTGCTAGCCAGTCCGGATGTTTTATATCTCTGATGAATCCGGCTTCCAGTAGTTTTGCTTGCTCCTCTCCCATGGCTTGTCTCTTGGGTTCGGAGAAACGCCGAAGAGTCTGCTTAACGGGCTTGAACCCTTTTAGGATGTTCAGGCTGTGCTCGGCCAGCCTGCGTGGGATTCCTGGCATGTCTGAAGGGTGCCAGGCGAACATGTCCCAATTTTCTTGTAGGAATTCTCTGAGTGCGGCGTCTACATCAGGTTTTAGTTGTGCCCCGATGGAGGCCGTTTTTGTAGTGTCCGTTGGATGGACTTGGAACTTGACTATTTCGTCTGCCGGCTTGAAGGAGGTGGACTTGGATCTTTTCTCGAGTATCACGTCGTCCCTGTCCACCGTGGAGCGCAACACAGTTAGTTCCTTGGCCGCCAGGGCTTCAGATAATGCCTCGAGGGCCAGTGCGGCTGTCTTGTTTTCGGCGCGGAGTGCTGTGTCCGGATCACTAGCAAGAGTGATAATTCCGTTGGGTCCAGGCATTTTGAGCTTCATGTACCCGTAATGGGGTATAGCTTGAAAAATTGTGAATGCTTCTCGCCCTAACAGAGCGTGGTATCCGCTGCTGAACGGGGCCACTGGAAATGTGACCTCCTCGGATCTGTAATTATCCGGCGTGCCGAACACCACGTCCAGTGTAATTTTCCCTGAACAACATGCTTCCCGGCTAGGGATTATTCCTCTAAAGGTTGTGTTGCTTCGCTCAATGCGGCTCCAGTCTATTTCCATTTTTCATAGTGTTTCCTCATCGATGAGGTTCAATCTGCTGCCACCGTCCATGAGTACCTTTGTAAGCCGGAAGCCGTCCACTATCGGACTGAGGACCAGTGCAGCTGGTGCTCGGGCTGGCCGGAATTTAGGTTCGTCACTGGCATTAAAAGTAATAGCCGTGTCACTCCATGGATTTATTGTTGCTACTTGGTAGACTTCGGCAAGGCTGCGGAGCGTTCGCTTCCTCGCATTGTTTGATGCGAAAGTCTCGAAGACTGTTGACACCGTACTGGTGTTTCTGGGGTGGTGCTCTGCGGATTCTGGAATTAGAAGCTCCTCGCCACTCCTGGCCACCTGCCGGAGTATCCAACATGCTCTAAGGCTATGAGTTGGTGCGACTTCCCCTGAACTATGAATTTTACAGGGTCCATTGAGCCATCCCTCCAGTACGGTCCCATACCCTATAGAGGGTTTTTGTTTTTTGCTGTTTGGCTCAGGTGCCTGGCGATAATGCGCCCTTTTGTTTCGGACTGGGATTGTATTCAGGGTCGGATTGTCCCATAATTTCGTTTCGGTTTTCCGAACGCTTTCTGTCGCATAGTACTTCCCTACCATGGATGTCAAGTCGGCGAAGCGTGTAATTTCGCGGCGACTTATGGCGTTGAGGATTCCGATGTCCGTGCAGTTGTTACGGGAGAACGAAATTGCGTCCTTCTCACGGCAGTCCTTTATCCTGTTCATAACCAGGAAGAATCTGGCCCAGTAGTGATGTACTGTTTCCCCGGGCTCTTGCCGTATTTGGGATAGGTCCCTTATATTTGGGTGGGCGGGTGGATTTAAATCTGGAACCTCGCCCGATCTAAGACTCAGGGGCCAAGAAAATTCCGAATTCGGAAGCTTATTTTCTCGGACGTTATTCGATGAATCCGGCCTGCTACCTGACTTTAGGTTCAGGGCTTGGGCATCGTCCTCCCCTCCGCGGATGTCCGGCTTGGAAGGGTCGGGAATCCGGACACATCTGGTCCTTAGGATGGGCTGGGATTCGCCGCATTGTTCTTCCACCACTTCAACATGGTGGGTGACCTGGGGAGAGCCGATCTCTCTCTGATCGGGTTTAAGCCCAATCTTGCCGTAATCTGTAGCGACTCCCAGGGCGGCGATGCGATCCAAGAGCTCGTTTAGGGAAGAGAGCTCAATCGGATCTAACTGCTCGGTGAGTTCCAAGCTGATCTGGAGATTGCTTGCGATGACCCGAGAGGTCATCGCCGGCACGGCGGCCGAACAGGCGGTTATCAAAAAACTGCCTAGCCGGAGAGTATGGCCGACAGCCAAAGCTCCTTTAGCAACAACCCCGTCTTTAAAGACGGGGTGCGGCATCCTTCCTGTTGGTGACGACACAGAGGAACTGTCAATGAAAGCACCAATGTCGGTGTCAAAACGCGGATCTCGGGTAGGGGGTCCCGAACTGTGCGTCTAGGCGGATGGTAACAGAAGACAAGGGACATGATGTTTTTACCCAGGTTCGGGCCCTCTCGGTGGAGGTAAAACCCTACTCCTGCTTGATTAATATTGATGATATAGGTAGTACAAGAGTTGATCTACCACGAGATCAGAGAGGCTAAACCCTAGAAGCTAGCCTATGGTATGATTGTTGTTCGTCCTATGGACTAAAACTCTCCGGTTTATATAGACACCGGAGAGGGCTAGGGTTACACAGAGTCGGTTACAATGGGAGGAGATCTTCATATCGTATCGCCAAGCTTCCCTTCCACGCCAAGGAAAGTCCCATCCGGACGCGGGACGAAGTCTTCAATCTTGTATCTTCATAGTCCAGGAGTCCGGCCAAAGGTCATAGTCTGGCCATCCGGACACCCCCTAATCCAGGACTCCCTCAGAAAGCAAAGACAATCTGACTCAGAATGTGCACAACATAAGAAATGTCAGGACAAGTGATGCCTAGACAGACAAGGCTCCCAACAAGATGGCGGTAGCATGTGGGATCTGCAAGGGGTTCACCCTCACTAGGAGGTAGCATGTGGGATATGCAAGGGGTTCACCCTCACTAGGACAAAGATGGAGACCAAGCTCCATAGGAGTGTCAACCATGCGCTGATAAGTGAGGCAGGCACGAGTGAGAAGATCTTGGATGTACTTTGCTTGAGAGATATAAGTGCCCTCAAGGGAAGAAATGATCTCAAGTCCAAGAAAGTAGTGAAGAGAATCCAAATCAGTCATCATGAATTGGTCATGTAGACGTTTCTTCACAAAATCAATGAATTGGTGGTCATCCCCTGTGATAATCATGTCATCAAGATAGAGTAGTAAAAGGGTGCTACTGCGAGGAGAAGTGTGAATAAACAGAGTAGGATCATGAGCACTAGTAGAGAACCCGGTTCCTATGATGATAGAGGAGAAACACTCAAACCAGGTATGAGGAGCTTGTTTCAGCCTACAAAAAGAGCATCAAAGGCGACAAACAGTGCCATCAGAGACACTATAGCCAGGAGGCGACTACATATAGACCACTTCCTGCATCTCAACATTCAAGAAGTCATTCTTGGCATCTAATTGAGAGATAGACCACTGCCGAACAGCAGCAATAGCCAAAAGAGTGAGAACTGTGGTCATGGGAGCAACAGGAGCAAAAGTCTCATCATAGTCACGACCATACTCCTGTTGGAAGCCACGTGCAACAAGATGAGCTTTGTTGCGCATGAGAGAACCGTCTGAATGTGTCTTAACCTTGTAGACCCATCTGCAAGTGATGATTCTCAAGCTTATAGGAAGGGGTACAAGGTCCCAAGTGCATGTGCGCTCAAGAGCATGATTATCCTCTGCCATAGCATGCTGCCATTCATAATGAGCAACTGCCTCACGATATTGTAAATGGCTCAACAATAGTGGTAGCAAAAACTACATATTATGTAGGAGGTTGGAGAGTGTGGCTGTCAAGCAGATTATATAGAAGAGCAGGGGGTAGGTGGTTCTGAAGAAACATGGCCCAACAGGGAAGGAGTGGAAATGGAAGACGGCGTCGAAGGGAGAAGGGTGCTGAGCACGATGGGAGTAGACAAAAGGAAACAGAGAGAGAGAGAGAGAGTGGAAGCGAAAGGTGGCACATCGGAGGGAGAAGGGTGCTGAGCACGATGGGTGGGAGAGTTAGGAACATAAACCTCATCCTGTGTAAGCTGAAGCTCATGAGAAGACACATGTGAAGGGCTAGGAGTGGACCTAATAGGTGACGATGAAGGTGGAGAATCAGGTAGAGTCAAGAAAGAAGGAAGCTCGACTAATGACTCGGTGGTGGCAGTAGAAGAATGATGAGAGTACAAGAAGAAAGGATAATCAAAAGTGATATCTTTGGAGATTCTCAGAGTCCGAGCAATAGGGTCTTAGCAACGGTAACTCTTGTGCTCCAAACAATGTCCAAGGAAAACACATTCAAAGGATTGAGCAGTCAATTTGGTGTGTTCATTAGGATGGAGAAGAACAAAACAAGCACAATCAAACAGACATAGACCATTATAATCAGTTGGACCATCACCTAGATGATCAACTGGTACCCCCCCCCCCCCGAAGAGGAACAGAAGGCTGAATATTAATGAGGTAAATAGCGGTAGAGGCAGCCTCGGCCCAAAAGAGTGGGGGGGCAGCAGAAGATAAAAGAAGAGCCCGAGTAGTCTCAAGGATGTGACGATGTTTGTGTTTAGCCACCCCATTTTGAGCATGGGCACCAAGGCAAGAATACTGAGGAAGCGTACCATGTTCATCAAGGAAACCACAAAGCACATGAGATAAGTGATCTAGCTCAAGATCATATGAACGATTCTTACCTCTAAATCTCAAAAGACTTGCCTCTATGGACTAAACACCATGGCTTATATAGGCATCAGGGGTATCTACGGGCTACGTATGGTCGGTTACAATATGGGGATAAAAACACCAATCCTTCAAACACGCCTTGAAGCCTAGTCTTCGGAGGTCTCCATCTTGATTGTGCTGAGGGCCTGAGCATGCAGAGCCCAATCTTTAGTTACTGTTAGTTAGCCCATGAATAGTAGGCCGACGTGGTGTGCTCCCCCTGTCGGTATCAAAACCGGCGGATCTCGGGTAGGGGGTCCCGAACTGTGCCTCTAAGGCTAATGGTAATAAGAGGCGGGGGACACAATGTTTACGCAGGTTCGGGCCCTCTTGATGGAGGTAATACCCTACTTCCTGCTTGATTGATCTTGATGATATGAGTATTACAAGAGTTGATCTACCACGAGATCGTAGAGGCTAAACCCTAGAAGCTAGCCTATGGTTATGATTGTTGTTGTCCTATGGACTAAACCCTCCGATTTATATAGACATCGGAGGGGGCTATGGTTACACAGAGTCGGTTACAGAGAAAGGAATCTTCATATCCTAACCGCCAAGCTTGCCTTCCACACAAAGGAGAGTCCCATCCGGACATGAGACGAAGTCTTGTATCTTGTATCTTCATAGTCCTACAGTCCGGCATATGCATATAGTCTGGCTATCTGAGGACCCCTTAATCCAGGACTCCCTTAGTAGCCCCTGAACTAGGCTTCAATGACGATGAGTCCGGCGCGCAGATTGTCTTCGGCATTGCAAGGCGGGTTCCTTCTCCGATCATTCCAAAGTAGATCTTGAACATAAGAATCGTGTCTGCCTCTGCAAAACAAATCCCAGATACCACCATAGAGAGTATAATATCCCACAAGTACAATCTGCTGACAACGCATAGCGTGACATCATGCCACGGCCCGGTCTTTATTCAAACCGTTTTTATCCTACCCCTCCGTATTTCGAGGTACAGTTTTATTGGCACATCTTGTCAAAGCAGAGATCGTGTCCCCTTATCACGGGATTCTCATCAATGCGGGCATGGGTAACCTAACCGTGCCATCAGCATGACGCTTGGGAAATAAGCGAGTTTTAGGGCGAGCAGGGAGGCGCACGATTTTTACTGCCTTTATAAAGGGATAAGGATTCCCCTCTTTCACCCACACCCTCTTCTTTCCTTTGATCATTCATTCTCGAGCTCCAACGCCCAAGCACCCATCCCATCTGCCAAAAAAGCACTCCAATCATGTCCGGATCTGGAGCTGGAGGCAAGTGGATGGCCTCCTCCGTCAAGAAGGAGGACATCAAGAAGCTCCGGGAGGCCGGGTACTTGTCCAAAGAGATCGCTAATCAGCTTCAGGCCAAGGGGAAGATCATTCCTACCCTAGATCCCCAAGAAATGGTTGTGTTTCTCTCCCACTTCGTCCGCGGGCTGGGATTCCCCCTCCACCCGTTTGTCCGGGGATTGATGTTCTACTACGGGCTGGACTTTCATGACCTGGACCCCAACTCTATCCTCAACATCTCGGCATTTATTGTCGTGTGTAAGGCCTTCCTCTGCATCCCACCTCACTTCGGCTTATGGCTGAAGACCTTCAATGTGAAGCCAAAGGTGGTGAGCGGGCAACAAGCATAGTACGGAGGTGCCATGGTGGGCAAGATGCAAAATGTCACCTGGCCCGAAGGCTCCTTTGTGGAGACTGTAAAGGGGTGGTAGTCGGGGTGGTTCTAGATCACCGAGCCGCACGGCGCCAACTGGGCGGCGACCCCCGAATTCCGGTTCGGAGTCCCCATGCAGCTCACCTCCTGGCAATAGAAGGGTTTAGCCTGGGGCTCAGCAGAAGAAGTGACTGGGCTCCAGACATGTGTCCAGAACATGATAGGCAAGAAAATAAAGCTTGTCAACGTGATCCAGGTCATGCTCTTCCACCGGATTCTTCCGTGCTAGAGCCGGACTTGCAATTTGTGGGAGTTCAACCCGGCCAAGCACCAGACACTGCTGGAGCTCTTTGATACGACACACAAAGACATCTGGAAGGTGCTTTTTAAGACCGGCGAGGTACCACCGCCCGCGTCCGAAGATCGCGGGCTTAGCGCGAAACGCCGGGCTAATCTGGTAAGTTATTTTATGTTTGGAAGGTATATCTTTTACTGGCATATCTGCAGGAGGAACCTAAGCCTCCATGCCAATCTTTCAGTCCTGGGTAATGATAGCGGAGGAGATTGAATGTCCGGCTCCGCTACCTGAAGATCCAGAAACGCCTCTTCTGACAAAGATGTTGTCTCCAGCACCTTATGAAGTGCTGGAGAAGAAAGCCAAGAAGGCAGCCAAGGGGACCAGAGGTGGTCTCCGTCGCAAGGGCATTTCAGACATGACGTCCGAAGACGCCGAGACGCACTCCTCCACCGAAGACATCGAGGAGGAGGAGGAGGAGGAGACCCGTTCCCCTCCCACTTGGGAGAAAAAGAAAAGGAAGGCCTCCACACATGGGGAGGCTGAGGCATCCAAGAAGGGAAAAATCTCCCTTCCGGACTACTACGCCGCAGCCACCAACAGCGGCGGGGAGTGGGGGCCCAGGGTCAAGCCCCTGGTCAAATCATAAGTATCCGGACACGGTAACATTTCTGATCTTTTAACTTTATCGTTTTTAATGTGTTAGACCATGCATCTGCAGTCCGGCCCAGTCCAACATCAAGCTATCCTCCTCTTCGGAGGGGTCGCTGGAGCCGTCGGAGATGAATAGCGGGTCCCTTCCAACGGCCACCTCCCACAAGGTCACGAACAACACCGAGGTATTGTCTCGAAGGATATCAGGCCAAGGGGAGACCGTTTTGGTGATGCCGGAGGACAACACCCCGGTTGCCGAGCACATGGGGGGAAAGACCCCAACAAACCCCGACGATTGGGGCCACATTCAGTTCGGCCTTCAGCCGAATACAGCTCCGGAGACCCAAGTGGCTCTGAATTCAGGTAGGCCGCCTCTCCTGAATGAGGGGGCAAGCCGCCTCCACCGATGACCTCTGTCCATCCAGAGGCACCGGATAGATTGTTGGCAGCGCTACAAGGCACTTCCATTATGGAAGAACACCGTACTCTTATGAGTATGGTGATTGAGAAAGTTCTATCCGCCAAAAGTGGAATGACTGAAACCTGCATTAGCCTTCTAACAGGCTTTGAGGTAAGTAGTATAGTTGTAAAAGAATATAACCCTGTAGACAGTAGCCCCTGATGCTCTGTTCGGTGTTCGGAAAGAAAAACCAAACAAAGGATCAAAATATTTTTCGCAGGACTCTAACGTAACATGTCTACGTGAATAAGCAGGTGTCTCTGCTGGCCGCTGCTGCTCATACTGCGGAGGTCTCTGGCTTGACGTGGAATCTCGAGCGGGCCGAGGAAGAACTCGGCCTCGTGAAAAAGCAGCTGGAGGATAGCCAAGGTATGCACTAGTCGGTGCTTTATATTTAGGAAGGATGAAAAGTTCGTACTGACTAAAGTGTCATGAACTTTATTAGGGGCCACGACTGAAGTAGCGGTCCTCAAGAAGGTGTTGGCTGAGGCCGGGGACAAAGCGGCTAAGGAATGCGCCACGCGCGAGAAGCAGGAGGCCCGAGTGAGCGAGGTCCAGCAAGAGCTTCGAGACGCCGTCAAAAAGTACGAGTCCTTGGAGCGTGATTCAAAGACTCAAGAGTCCGAACTTGGCAAGGCCCGCCAGAGCATGCAAGATGCCTGAGCCGAAGCCCAGAGCGCCCTCTAGGAAATCCAGGCGGCCCGGAAGATCGCGGCGGGTAAGGTTTTTATTATGCAAAGCAAGTATGTGAAAAAAACATTCTTTTTACTTACCCAAATTTGGAGTTCTCCAGGAGCGTTTGCAGATCAGCCGCGCAGCGTATCAGATGCTGGAGAGTTCTTTTGAGCCGAAGAAGGGAGCTCTACGGAGAAGCTGTTCTGGTCTCAATACCTTGGACCAGAACATCCGGTGCCCTTTAGCGACCAGCTAAAACAGTTGGTCGAGCTGCACAAGGCGGCCGAACTGGCCATGAAGGTCCTAATAGTCTGGCTATGGCCTGCCGAGCCCATGCCCAGTAGCTACTTTGGACTCGTGAAGCGGCTGGTCAGTGCCTGTCCTCGGCTTCATGTCGTCAAGCGGTCGGTCTGTATTGAGGGTGCACAAATGGCTTTCGCCCGTGCCAAGATGCACTGGGCGAAGATAGATGCCACAAAGTTGATGACCGAGGGTCCGCCCGAGGGCAAGGAGCACTGCAAGCCCGAGATGTACTATGACAGTGTCATGAAGGGATCCCGCCTTGTGGCGGAGCAATGTGCTAAGGATATCATTTTCCCCTGAAAGCATTATTTTATCCTGTCCTGTAATACGGAACAAGGTTCTTATGTAATATAATGCTTGTTATTTAAAAAAACTCCTCTTGTGCGGCCGTTTATAAAATCTGAGAGTTGGCCAGTCATCGGCTTCTGCCCCCATGTAGCTAGTACAGGGGTGCTCGGGATAAATCTAAACACTCTTTACCCAAGTTTTTGGTCCTTTAAGGAGGTGTTTAGCGCAACGAACAAGGCAATCGGACTATAGATCTTTATCAGCCTCACTTAGCCATAGGAGTTCTATAATTTTAAATTTTGGTGTAGCCCTTGGTATTCGGAAAGACAAAGTTGGGGCGCTAAACACGCCTAATCGGATAAAGACCGATTCCTCGCATAAAGCGGAAGAAATCTCCAACGATTTGAGAACCTCTCGAATAGCTGACCGGCTCTCGCTGCATCATGACAGTCAGTTTTCAGCTTTCTCTACTAAGGTGCTCGTCCAGAAGAACCGGGACACAATCGCAGTAGTTCTCCCTTTACTACCCTAGCCGATATAGTAGAACGTAAGGTAGCAAGCACAGGAGCCGGGCAACCCAACTATTGACCAAAGACATGATTCGGAGCCGATGCATATAATGCTATAAGTTCGGGGTGCCGAACTGTACTGTAAAAGTGTCCGGACTTTCTAGCCTTGTTATGGGGTACAATGAAGTCCCTGGTGAATTAAGGCGTACCAGAATGTACGGGTGCAATTGAAAATAGATAGACAAGGAAAAATTAGGTAATAAGCAAACACTGCCAATTATTTTTCGTTGTAATTTGATTAATACGTCGAAGCATATGTGTACAAGTAGTGCAATAAACAAATAAGGCTATTTAACATGTCATGACCAAGATCGAGTTGTGTGTGGGTATTTAAAACAGGTATGATGATCATTAACAGAGACCACCTGGGTATTCCCTTGTACGTCCAAGCCCCTAGCTTTCTTGGTGTATCCGTCCTGCTACGGGTCCAATGAGCAGGTTTATCAGAAAAGGCCTCGAGAGGAGAAGGAGCCTGAAAGAAAGAAAAAAGTGAAGGTATGCGGACCCAGGAGCGGTTGAGCCGCATTGTGTACCGCGGTCTAGCTGTGCCTCCGCCCGTTCCCATGGTATTTTAAGTGCGTAGTTGTGTATGTGTGGCACGAATTTCACCGCCTTCTTGGGGCTGGGACGAAGGCCGAATTGCTAGCTGAGCTCTGGACGAGCCAGACGGTCCTGTTGCAGAGTAGCTTGGACTCGCTTGACGGTGTCCGGGGGCTTTATTGCGAATTGAGGTTTTTCCTAGGATGGCTATTCTGTACTTCTACTGCAAGGGCCACGGTGTGATCCTCTGTACGGAGGGAGCGCTCTGTATTTCCATTGACTATTATGACACCGCGAGGACCGGGCATCTTGAGCTTAAGATATTCATAGTGCGGCACCGCGTTGAAACGAGCAAATGCGGTTCGTCCGAGCAGTGCGTCATAACCGCTGCGAAAGGGGATGATGTCGAAGATTAATTCTTCGCTTAAGAAATTATCTGGGGATCCGAAGACCATTTCCAGTGTGATTGAGCCCGTACAGCAGGCCTCTACACCTGGTATAACACCTTTAAAGGTGGTTTTTGTGGGCTTGATCCTTGAGGGATCAATACCCATTTTGCGCAATGTATCCTGATAGAGCAGGTTCAGGCTGCTATCACCGTCCATGAGGACACATGTGAGGTGGAATCCGTCAATGATAGGGTCTAGCACTAGTGCGGCTGAAGCGCCATGACGGATGCTAGTTGGATGGTCCCTTCGATCAAAAGTGATTGAACAGGAGGACCACGGGTTGTATTTTGGGGCGACTGGCTCCATTGCATAGACGTCCCTTAGTGCGCGCTTCCACTCCTTTTTGGGGATACGGGTAGCGTATATCATATTCACCGTTTTAACTTGGGGAGGAAACTTCTTCTATCCCCCTGTGTTCGGTGGCCGGGGTTCCTCGTCGTCGTCGCTTTGTGATCCCTTTTCCTTGTTTTCGGTGTTTAATTTGCCGGCCTGTTTAAAGACCCAACATTCTCTATTGGTATGATTGGCTGGTTTATCGGGGGTGCCATGGATTTGACATGGACGATCGAGTATGTGTTTCGGACTGGACGGGCCCGAATTATTTCTCTTAAATGGCTTTTTCCGCTGATCGGACTTGGAGCCACTGAATCTGGCATTGACGGTCATGTCTTCGGCGTTATCGCCATTATTTAGACACTTATGTCTGTTGCGTCGGGGCTTGCCATTGCTATCTCTGGCTTCAGAAGTGCCAGGTTTACTTGAGGTGCTGTTGCTACGAGCTAGCCAGCTATTCTCGCTCGCACAGAAGTGGGTCATGAGCGTCGTAAGGGCTGCCATGGACTTCGGCTTCTCTTGGCCGAGGTCTCGGGCGAGCCACTCGTCGCGGATGTTATGCTTAAAGGCCGCTAGGGCTTCGGCATCTGGACAGTCGATGATTTGGTTCTTTTTAGTTAGGAAACGAGTCCAGAATTTCCTGGCTGACTCTCCGGGCTGTTGGATTATATGACTTAAGTCATTGGCATCCGGGGGTCAGACATAAGTGCCCTGGAAGTTGTCAAAGAATGCATCTTCTAGGTTCTCCCAAGTGCCAATGGAGTTTTCGGGCAGACTGTTCAACCAGTGCCTAGCTGGTCCCTTGAGTTTTAGCGGGACGTACTTGATGGCATGGAGATCGTCACCGCGGGGCATATGTATATGGAGAAGGAAGTCCTCGATCCCCACCGCAGGGTCTGTTGTTCCATCATATGATTCAATGTTTACGGGTTTGAACCCTTCTGGGAATTCATGTTCCATTACTTCATCGGTGAAGCATAGGGGGTGTGCGGCGCCTCTGTGTCGGCTACATCGCGACCAGCTCGAATGGATCCCGTCTGCGGTATTCGGCCTGGACAGGTGTGTATTTGTTATGTCCGGCGTGGTGGCTGTCATTGCGCATTGGGGCGCACCCCCGTGATCCGTAGATCGATCTGGTGTGGCCTGCTCTGTCCTCCAAGTCGTACCGCAGGTCATGTGTGTATCCCCGAGCTATTGTGTTTCTATTTGTTCAGCGAGGCAGTGTCGGCTGGTGCTCGGGCTGAATTCTTGTTTTATAACGGCCACACGGTGGTCGGTCAGCCGCATTATGCGCTGGTAATGCCGGCTCCAGTGCCTCGTCATCGAATTGAGGTAGCAATTTGCGCTTCGGGTAACTTTTGGTTGGGCGTTCGAGTCCATATTCCTCGGCTGCCAGGACCTCAGTCCATCTATGAGTGAGCAGATCTTGATCAGCTTGAAGCTACTGTTGCTTCTTCTTCAGGCTCTTTGTCATGGCTATAAGGCGGCGCTTAAAATGCTCCTGCTCGACGGGATCCTCTGGCACGATGAATTCTTCGTCGCCGAGGCTTACCTCATCCTCGGAGAGAGGCATGTAGTTGCTGTCCTCCGAGTCATCATTCACGGCCTGTTCATCGGGGCTGGCTGGCCTATCTTTCCGTTCAGCCTATTCGGAACATGGCTTGGCGGGGTCTTCGTTGTCTTCAGCATCGTCCGGGGTGCTATTCTCTCTTGTGCCGGTATCGCTATTTTTACCATGGCATGATTTAGAGCGGCGCCGCTGACGTAGGCACTTAGACTGCTTCTCAGGAAGTTTATCATCGACTGCATCTTTTATGTCATCGCCATTGTCTTCTTTGGGTGTATCCACCATGTATATATCGTATGAGGAGGTGGTTGTCCAGCGCCCTGTGGGTGGTAGTTTCTGTTCTTCTCCAGCATCGTCGTCCATACCGTCGATGTCTTCAGAGTTGAAATCAAGCATGTTGGTCAAATCGTCGACAGTGGCTATCAAATGGGTGGTGGGTGGGCAACGAAGTTCTTCTTCGTCCGCTTCCCGCTCAAGCCGGACATAGTTCGGCCATGAATCTCCTGGTAAGGAGAGAGACTTTAATGAGTTTAACACGTCGCCTAGGGATGAGTGTTGGAACATGTCCGTGGAGCTGAACTCTAAGATCAGCGCCTAGTCAGATTCGATGTGTGCGGATTCACGCGGTTCGAAGCCTGTAGCCGGAAACGAGTCCGAGGTTCTGATGACACATGCCTTGTTGGAGGTCAGGTCTGTGTTCGGCTCTAGCGTCGCTGAGTCCGCGGCTTCCGTGGCGAGGTTGAGCCTCCCGCTCTCGGATGGCGTGCTCTGCTCTGGATCTAGGGCCAGTGCGGTTACCGTCGCAATCTCCTACACACAATCATATGATAGATTTAGGTCATGTTCATCGGGTCGGCACGGCGCGGCTGTCATGGGCTCGAATCCGTTGAAGATCAAGTCTCCGCGGATGTCGGCGGTGTAGTTCAAGCTTCCAAACCTGACCTGATGGCCAGGGGCGTAGCTGTCGATCTGCTCCAGATGGCCAAGCGAGTTGTCCCGTAGTGCGAAGCCGCCGAATACAAAGATCTGTCCGGGGAGAAAAACTTCACCCTGGACTGTGTTGCCGATGGTTGAAGGAGCCATCAAGCCTTATAGTGACGACACAGTGGAACTCTCAATGAAAGCACGAATGTCGGTGTCAAAACCGGCGGATCTCGGGTAGGGGGTCCCGAACTGTGCCTCTAAGGATAATGGTAACAGGAGGCGGGGGACACAATGTTTACCCAGGTTCGAGCCCTCTCGATGGAGGTAATACCCTACTTCCTGCTTGATTGATCTTGATGATATGAGTATTACAAGAGTTGATCTACCACGAGATCGTAGAGGCTAAACCCTAGAAGCTAGCCTATGGTTATGATTGTTGTTGTCCTACGGACTAAACCCTCCGGTTTATATAGACACCGGAGGGGGCTATGGTTACACAGAGTCGGTTACAGAGAAAGGAATCTTCATATCCTAACCGCCAAGCTTGCCTTCCACACAAAGGAGAGTCTCATCCGGACACGAGACGAAGTCTTCTATCTTGTATCTTCATAGTCCTACAGTGTGGCATATGCATATAGTCCGGCTATCCAAGGACCCCTTAATCTAGGACTCCCTCACCCCTACTCTAGGACACCATCACTGGGGCATACCACCGACGACGATGTTCCATCCTCACTATTGCATGCGCCTCCTCTGCTGAGCGCCTCACTGGCCTCCTGAGGTGGGTAAAATGTCACTGCATCCACATGAAAAAGCACGTGATAGCACAGCAGGCGCGACAAGTGCTCGTTGCATACGCAGACGTCACCCTCGCTGTCAACCAGCTCGAAGCCTGACGTAAGCGAGACGTGCGAGAGCGGATCTGGGCATAATGTGTGGGGCGCATCGTCAGCAACATTCGTTGGCACCTCGTCGGGGTCATCAACCCAAGCCCTGGCAATGGTATAGGAGAGATCAAGTTTGTCAAAGGACTCGATCGCTACCTGATAGATGAGGCACACTGGCAGGGGGGCTTGGGTTGTTTGCAGCGAGAACTATTATGCCGGGATGCTTTGGATAAACAGGCGAACGTTGTACCGGCATTGCACCGAGGTGGCAAACGTCAGCTTGTTCCACCACCACACCAAGAGACGTGCCTGGGAAGTGGACAGTGACCACTCCCTCACCATATCAAACTAGCGCCAGTGAGCAAACTAGACAAAGAACGAGCCTGACTGTATGAGTAAGACCTACATGCCGTTGGTGCCATCTCTACGAAGTCCACCTTGATGCCCTTGGCGATGTTTGCCAGGATCAGCGGCGGCCTGGTGCCCGCCACCGTGATGACCAACACAGACTTCCGTAGTCGTGCCTCCTCTTCCATCGCCTCCTAAGACTCCTCGATGAGGCACCACGTCTTCTACGAAAGGTTGTTTCCCCTCATTGGCCCGATGGCAAACCTCGCCGCCATAGCGGACATGACCAAGGCCGGGTGCGGCGGCAATGGGCATAGGGTCGACTTGGGCGAGAAAGGTGAGCCGGTAGTGCATCGGGGCCTGTGACTTGTTGAGGTAGCTGAGCTAGAACACGATCCTGGAAAGCATTGGACGGAGAGACGGAGGTGGTGGAAGTTGGCTTTGGTCTTGCAGAGTGGGTGGTGGTTGTGGGTTTTTTCTGACAGTAGCGAGGGATTCAAGTGTGGAGAGCGGCACGTGCAGGAGATGGCGAGAGGGGATATAGCGACGGAGGTGGTGGAAGCTGGCTTTGGTCTTGCAGAGCGGGTGGTGGTTGTGGTTTTTCTGGTGGCGGGAAGGGATTCAAGGGCGGAGAGCGGCACGCGCGGAGTTAGCGAGAGGGGCAAGAGTGGGCGGGAGGGCCAAGACAAGGTTGTGGAGGCACCGAACCTTTCCACAACAACTCCCAACTCTATGGCTCGAACTGAGGACCTTTGAGGTCCTCCTTATAGCCAGGCGCGCCATTAATGGCAGAGGCCGAGGTGGCTGGGTGTTGAGCATTGAAGCTGCGACCATCCTCCTTTTACTTGTGCGGCGATGCCCTTTTCTGCTTGCGCTTGACTTGTTGCCATTCTTGTGAATCTGCCTCCGCATATTGCTGCGTCTCATCAGGCACGCGCGAGGCGGGGCAGAGGAGCCAACAGCCCCATCACCATGATGGTTTGAGGACGCGGCCTTGAATGAGCGACAACAGCTTGTTCCACCATGCTCTGAGCAAGAAGCGTAGGTGGCATGGGTCTTGATGGCGGGGGGGGGGGGTCATGTGGACCACGTCTGCATAGGATGGCGAGGGATCCCTGAAGCGAGACCCCATGTCGGACAGCCGCAACTTCTCGGACGAGGCAAGGTGGAGGGGGGCTCCATGGCGCATGGGTTTTGTCTCGGATTGAGGGACGGTGGATGCCGCTGCCTAGTGGTATGGGCATGCCATGCCATCGGCAGGGTGCCGGGGGCTCCTTGTTTGGGAGGTTGGGAGGCTAGGGAAGGAGAAGCTACAATAGAAACTTAATTTGCGCAATCTTTTGCGAGCTTACACTTACACCAAAATGAGATGTAATTTTATTTGTGCTTTTACCGATTACGACATGAGTATTTGGCTATTTATTTTTTAAAATAAAATAAACATGCAATCACATGCTAATCCGCTAGAATATTTATGTTCCGTTGCAACACATGTGCCATTAGCTGATCGGATTAGTGGTAGATGCCGAGTCTTCGCCCTGTTTTAATGTTCGGGCATCTCTTTAATTAAAAACTCCTAAAATGCAAACTTGCCCAGAGACGCGAGCTATCGAGTCAAGATTACTTTTATGACTTATCACCGTTTTTTCTTTAAAAGATCGATCTTATCACCTGGTTAACCTCCTTTGTGTCCCACCTCGTCCCCAATCCTCGTCTCCTCCTCGTCTCCTCCTCGCCTCCTGCTGCTCGTCCGTGGCTTCGCATCGGCTGGCTTGAAGCACGCACTACTCCCGACGATGGACGAGGTACGTCCGTGGAAGCTGCCTCTAAGGGTGTGTTTGGTTTGGGAACCAAGAGGAATGGAATGTCATGGTTCCATTCCACTGGAATGGGTCGATTTCATTCTTGCGTTTGGTACGAGCTAAAAGATGGAATGGAACGATTCTGTCTCGGTGTTTAGTTGGAGGCATAGGATGGAATCAATTTAGTTCAAATTATTTTTTGCACGGAAAAGATGAGGTTACCTCTTATGCGTGTATGTAAATTAGAGCAATAACACATGGCAAAGAGAGATCAATTGTTGTAAAAACATAATAATTGCTATGTCCGGCCACTGCAACTAAAACTAACAGTAGCACTAGAAACTGCAAATCCAATTTGTTGGTGTCGCTCGTGAAGTTAGATAGTACTATCAAAGATAAGGACGGAAGGATTAGTATTAACTACAAGCAGCAAATGGACTGGTTCGAGACGCCGACGGAGTGTGGAGTGTGGATGCACATCCAGACGAGGCACTCCGATGAAGGGGCCACCAGCCAGGCGTCTAGGCTGAGTTTGATGGCGAGCGCGTGGATCTGGCGTCCGCCTCGGCGCCGGAAGGAGGTAGCCATGAACTTATCTCTAGCCGCGCCGTCTGCGCTCGCTTCTAGCCGCCACCGCTGACATGAGAGGGAGAGGGGAATGGGAACTCCTGCTGCTTGCTCGCCGTAGCAGACGCCCGCCGCCTCTGCTTCTGTTTGGTCCACGGCCCCATCCGCTTTCATTGCCGTGGCGCAGATCGAGAGAGAGACAACGCGCCGCAGAAGGAGAGAGGGAGAGGCGTCGCGGGGAAGATGCGAGCGGGACTCGGTTCCGCGTGATTCCTCCGATTTGGAGGTACGAGCGCGTTCCGGATCTTGGTGGAATATTCGCTCTTGAGGAACGCGTGGGTTCCCGTTCTACTTGTCAACCGAACGCAGGAACGAGGCCCAGGTATGGGTTGGACCCGTTACATTCCAGTCCATGATCGAAACCAAACACACCCTAAGTATCTCCCAGTCCGCCCATCAATTCATTTGCTTAAGGCCTAGTGCGCATATCTGGCTCTGTAAAAGTCCCGATGTTCCCGGCCGTCCGGACCGGCGCCCACAAGTACGTACTTTGTTTTAGAAGTGAAGGCATCCTTTTTAGGCGCCAGCTGGTAGTTCGTCCTACTTTCTTTCGTGCAGCCAGCATACAAGGTTGCTATGCTTTCTGGTGGTTTTTACTCGAGTAAATTGCCAAAAAAAAACATCATAATTATGCAAAAGTCATTAAACACCCATCAAAATGCATGTTTTTTGATGGTTTTTTTGAAGTGTTGATAACTTCGACCCAATTATGGTGATTTTTTACAATTTACTCGACATGCCGTGACGTCTGTGGTGATTGTCTGATCGTCTAGATGCTGGCTTCGTCCCTTCTGCATACGGAGCCGCCATGGATGATGAACCACGCCGACGGCCTGCTGACCAGTTTCGTCACCCTGGCGCTGTGCGGCACGGGCCTCGCCGGATGGCTTCTGTTCGGACGAACCTGGAGACTTGGGCACGTTGCGCCTGCTCCTGGCACCAGTTGTGATGAAGCAGGGCAAGGTATACAAGAGCAAGACCGCCTCATCGAACAGAATTCCGGTGCCGGGCTGGAGTCAACGGAGGATCCATATGCTTCTCCAACACTCAACGTGATCCACCCCTGGCTGCTGGAGGTCAATCTGTTACGCGACCTCCGTCACGAAAACATCATCACACTCGTACCTGCTTCCACTCCCGGCAGCGAGTTCGTCTACGAGCACGCGGAGAACGGTACCCTTGATAAGTGGCTGCACCGCCCCCGCCCACCGCTGAACTGGCCGATGAGGAGGGCCATCGCCATCGGCGTCGCAGGAGGGCTGTCCTACCTGCACAAGCAATGCATCGTCCACCACAACATCAACTCTAGCAACGTATTGCTTGACCGTGCCTTCAAGCCCAAGATCGCGGGCTTCGGTCATGCCCAAAAGATCAACATTGCCGGATCGGACGACGGAGACGAACAACCGCCGCCGACGTTTCAACCTCTTACCGGCAACTTTGGATACGCGGCTCCAGGTAGGAATGTGATCCCGTCAAGCAAGCAGCAATGCATAATATATTCTGCTAGCATATGACTTCAGACAGTTGCTTAACAATTTAAGTCTACTTGCTGCAGACTATGTGACAATGATAGGTGAGTTGACCGAGATGGTTGACGTGTACAGCTTGGGCGTGGTGCTACTGGAGCTAGTAACCGGGCGGGCAGCCGTTGAATTTGCCATCACTGACGATGGAGGCCGAGGACCCTGGATTTTTTTAATCTTTTACCTCTCCCTCTCTCTCCCCCTCCTCCTCCCGGGTCGCTCGCGCGGGCGGCTCCGGAGGCCAAAACCCTAGCCCCGCGAGCCCTTTCCCACGAGCTTCCCTGGCCGCCGCCGCCGCCGACGCCGGCAGTGGTGGCGGCGCCCGGCCGCCTAAGGCGGCGGGCGGGGTCGGCGCGCCCCGACGGGCTCCCTTCGCGCGGAGGTGAGGCGTCAAGCGGGCGGCGCAGGGGTTCCTTCCGGTGTGGTGGCGTATGGCGGGGGTAGTTGCAGCGGAGTGGCGGAGCTCGGCAAGAAGTTGCAGTTGAGGCTCATGGTGCTCGGGCTTGGGATCCTGGAGGCGCCGGCGTGGACCTGATGGCGGCGGCGCGGCTGGAGCAAGATGGTCGCGGCGCTGCGGCTCAGCCAGGAGGGGCTGGGCGAGCAGCGGCCCGGTGCAACTGCGTCCTCGGGGATGCTGTGGTGTCCTCTGCGCGCCGGCGCGGATGAGGGAGGTGGTGACGCGCGCGATCTGGATCTGAGGCGCGCTATGGCTGCTCCGGGTATGTGAGCTTTCTGCTTGGTGGCTGGCGGCTGGATGTGGTGTGGCTCGCGGCTGCATCCGCGCAATCTGGAGTTGGTGGCTGGCGGCTATGCGCGGTGCCGGTGACCTTGCCGTGCTGCCATGAATGGAGGTCCAAAGCTGTGACTTTTTCTTGGCCGAACGGAAGTTGGAAGTTGGGCTGCGTGCCCTTAGCCGTGTAGGGTGGTGTACTGCATCGTTATGGCCACAATGGCTAGGTGCTGCGGCGGCGGCGGAGTGGCCCTTCATGGACAGTGTGCCTCAATCCGATGAGGAGTGTTGGAGAGGTGCGACGACACGGATGGAAATCTTGCCCGGCTTTGATCGGTGCTGGCGGCGATGGCGCCTGCGGGTGTCGCTACCCTCCTTGGAGGCGTCACTAAGGTGTGTCGGCATCTCCCCCTTCTAGTTTGGGTTGTTGTCTCCGAGCGAAAGCCTTGGTTCGTTCCCGGACCGGCGATGGCGGCGTCTTGACGTCGTTCCTCCGTTGAGAGCATCGCGTGTGGAGACTTGGCATGGAGGCTCTATGTTGTGGTTCTTCGGTGCTCGTCGCTGGTCCAAGTAGATCTTCTTCGGCGCTATGCACGTCGGCGCCGGTGAGTTCAAGACGATGGCTATCTCGGGACCGACTGAGTCCCGCCACCCACTCACCATCCCCTTTTCGGCATTCAAGGGTGGCTGGTGCGTCGACAAGGGGAGTCCGGTGGCAGTTGTTCCTTTGAGGTGACCTGTGTTGGTCGAGACGCGGCTTTGTTGTTCTATTTAGGGCAAGTTCCTTTGCCTTGTGTTTGTAATGTGTGTGGTGGCTTTTCTTCGGATTAGCTTGGGTGTGGAGTTGTACTACACATGTTGTTCGCAGCAAGTGGTAATCTCTTGTAATTATCTTCTGTCTTCTATTAAAATATGATACGCCTTTGACGTACTCTCGAAAAAAAAAATGATGGAGGCGGAGTCGCTTCTGGTCGCCGTCCATGGCCACGAGTTTGGCACTTGCCAGCCTGGGCGCATGATGTGATGAACAGAGGAGGTTTCAGCAGCAATGTGGTTGACATGGCCATCCCAAATAAGGCATGGTATATGAGAGAGATGGAGGCGGTGTTCAAGCTCGCCGTGGATTGCACCATTAGGCAGGCGCACCTGAGGCCGTCCATGCAGAGGGTTCTCAAACAACTCCGATACCATGGCAGCACGTTGTCGTGGATAAAAAGCCGTCTCAGGTGCTGCCTACTGTGAGTGTCACAAAAAAGGAAGAAAAAGGTGTTCTCCTCCCCGTTGTGTATCACATGCTTGGATCTGTGTTTTCAATGTATGAAGTGATCATGTGAGCCTTTTCTGAAACCGGCCAAAATAGGGGTGTGATATGTGTAGTTTTGATGTAATCGGCAAAAAAAAAAAGTGATCGGTGTATGAAGTGATCATGGGTTTTCAGTTGTACTGCAGTTTTGTTGTAAACGTAGAAAGAAAATAAGAAGTACTTGTTGTTTTGCTGTGGTATACTTAGTTGTACTGAAGTTCTGACAATTAATATGGATCGAAGAGAGTACTATTTCTTTTCTTTTTGTGAAATGGATGGATGCAAGATATGCAACGTTGACAAACGCAGTTTTATCATTATACATGTTTCGAAGTTTTTCTTCCGACTAATTTGCATTAAGACAGTTCAAGCAGTCCAAATTTAAGAAAATTTCCTTAAAAGCACAGGATCAGAGCTCTCAAATTCCTATGCTTTCAATCAAGTCTATAGAAAAATGAACACGGCCTGGTCTTTCCTTCTTCTTGGCGATCACCGTTTTGGGCGACCACCCCCATTCAACTTCCGTATGAGGTACGATCGAATTGATAATTTGACAAATTATGTGTGGTTGATTGCCATCCATAATTTGCCAGAAGAAAAAAATCTCACTCACATTTCTAAACTAAACATTGCATCAAAATTTCACTAAATTTAGATGCCTCTATGAGCTGCAATTTAAGTAATAGACGTTAAGTGAGATTCTTTATTGGAAACAAAGACAATAAAGAGGGAGATTTAAAATTATGGACTGTGTGGTAGCTAAACAGATTTGGCCGCTGGTGAATGGTCACTTTAAGATTAACACTGGGACTGACTTTGAGTCAGTTGCTAGATTACACTAGGGCTGACTTTGAGTTAGTTGCTAGATTTTGCGTCTCCAATAAGAAACACTCCGCCCTCAACACTGTCAGTACTGCTGTACTTTGCTGTCTTTGGAAGTATATGAACTCTATTATTTTCAATAACATCTTATGGGTCTCGATTAAGTAGGTGCTGAGGCTGATCCTAAGGACTATAAAAAACTAGACTGTGCTATCTTCGGACAAGAATGCAGAGAGGTTGGAGGCCTTCTCAGCTCATCTTGCAGACTCCGTTCGGTGTCCCTTGATGATCAGTGGCTGATATCTGGGATGCATAACGAAGCCCCCCTGGTGGATCCATGGATCAAGCTGAAGATTTCAGACGACAGCGCCATCTTCGTCTCCCCTTGCAAGAAGCGGGAGACAGGGGCAACTACATTCTCCAGCCCGATCTCGACCCTGACAGCAAACTGGTCGCCTCAATTTGCTGCGGCGCCCCCGTTGAAGACTCGCAAGGCCTTCCAGGAACTGCTCTGCGCCAGAGTCGATATCTGTAGCCTCGACGGGCACCTGTGTCCCATGTCCCATATTATGTAGCGTTTAAAAACTTGTTGCAGTTTCCCTTTCCGTCTTCCTTGAACTGCTCTCTCACTGAGCTGATGTATGAACGATTTTGTGGTTTCATTTGAGCAATGGAACCGGGGAGGAGCCTGCCTGTTCTTCTAAAAAAGATTTACAATAGATCAGATAACGATGATTAGCAAAAACATACTTATCCTTCCTTGATGACAAAGTCAACATCACCGTTTCTCTCTCCTGCTTGGAGACACGTAGGCCAACTCTAGCCCTATACATTGTTTTTATTTTTTGACACTATACATACTTCACTAAGAAGTCAGAACGACGACCCATTGCTTCGCTGAAGAAGCGTCGACCATTCCAGTACCGATTCAGCCTAAACTGAGTTGTCACTCGTCAAACTTCCAAGCGGCGACAGAGAGTATCCTATTCACATGAGCAGAATCCATCCACCAGCTTCTCCCGATTTCAGTTTTCTTTAGCTTCCTTCCTTCGCCTCTTCCTTATGAATTGGCGACAATTTCTACTCTCGGTAGCACTTATTGGGACTCTGCACACGGTTGCCGTAAACAACGATACGGTAGTCGCTCATCTAACCAACCATGCGTTTTGGATGGCGGTATCTTGGCCGTGTGGTTTGGTGAGGTGCAGGGCGCTGGTTTTTGTTTTGGCAGCGGTGATGGCGTTGAGAGGAGTTTGGGTCGTAGCAAGAACTTTGGTAGTTGGTTCTTTTCAGCGTGTCCGAGATGCTCTTCGGTGGGTTGCTTGGTTGCTTTAAAGTTGGAGCTGCGGTGAAGCGAGTCAAGGTGACGATGATGACATCACTCGGTCGTCATTTGTGGAGGGCACGGTCGGCGCAAGTCCTGCATATTTTTTTTGTGAGGCTCGTTATCAAAGTTGAAGCTGTCGTTTGCTTGCGTATGTGGCCATCAGGGCGGCGAATGGTGCCCATGTCATGTGGGTTGGGTTGTATCGGTTTTAGCCCAGTTTTCATCAATTAACTGGGCAATTCTCACTCTCTTCTTAACTAATGAAAACCGCAACTCTTTTGCCTCGTTTCAAAAAATATTTTTTATTCCGTGATGAACCCAAAAGAATAGCATACAACATATTCAATGAGTGAAAATATTCAGATGTGATAGTAGTTCTAATTTAAATATTACAATTCGACTAAGTTCAAACTTGAATTTAACTCGCACATATCCTCGAGTTGTCCCCTTCAATTTCCCAAAGATGCTCAATAAGACACTTCTTGAACTACTTTTTTTTTCTAAAAAGAAATATATTAATATTGCGAAGATACCAACTACACCCAGCCTCCATACCACAAGAGTCTCAAAAATATCCAGGATACACACAACCTGAAAAGAAAAGGAAAAAGGAAAAAAAAACAAAGGCCTCGTGACAGTGATTAACTCCTCTTAGTAGCAGCACACAACCCACCACCAAAGTACAACACCCGGAAAACATAAAAAGTCTCCAAAAGTGACGCCTTCAAGAAGGAAACAGTGCACAAGCGTCGTCATCGTCCGATCCAAGATCTTAGGTTTTTACACTGAAGAAAGTCCGAGCTCTCAAAACAATACCTTCAACAAGGCAATTGCCAGACACAACCAATGAAGGCTAGACCTTAGATTTTCATTCTAAAAGTCACGACTCGGCACTCGAGGAGCACCAGCAAAAATGAAATCCTCCAGTGATGCTGCCCCACTTGTAGCTGCTACTTCTGAAAGTTATTAAACACATGGCTGACTCAATCGGCTCCAAGGCCCCCTCCACCTTGTTGATCCCCTGATCTCAGCCACCATGACTTTCTCCACAACTGTCTATGCCATGGAAATCGAGATACCGACAGACATGTCCCATGGTGTCAACAAACAACAAAGCTTTTCGACGTGCCCTCATGTAGAAGTGTAGGCTGATATGGACGCACACGATCCGATTCTATCCGGTCCAGATATCATTGGACAAGATCTCCGACAGTAGTTCAGGAACACATCGACGACCAGATCTAGGAGGACCAATCATGCAGATCATTGCCGTGATGTGATAAGAGCGCTAGGACCGCCACGACACCGATGCCTCCACCATCCCGACGCCATCGTCATCATGGTGGAGGACACCGGCCCACGGTGCCCACAGCCCGCGCCACCGGCTAAAGATGGACGCCAGATCGGGGCGGATCCCGATCCACCACCATCCCTTGTCCTACAGGATCCTCCACCTCGAAGCTACCGTCGATGTGGGGATCCGCCGGCGCACCACCATGACCCTCGCGATGGAGGCCCAGCGGCGCAGTCCCGTGATGGAGGCCCTGCGTGAGAAGGCGAAACGTCGATGCTGAATTTGTTGATGCATTTGGATGAACTCATCAAACATGACCGAATTCTAATGTGAAAATCAGACAAGATCACTCATGTTCTCAAATTCCAAACCACAGACAACACCTTCACCTCATTCTCTGTGATCATGTTGTAAATGATCACATAGCATGTCATCACCTTTCACAAGATCTATGAATCCCATTATTAGCGGATACACCAATAACCGCAAAGCGGACTTGGAGCACTCCAAATGCCCTCTCCACATCCTTTCTAGCTTCTTTTTGTGTTTAGACGAAGTGAGCTCTTTTTGAACCATTTAGCTCAGAGATGGTCTTGACGAAGGTCGCCCACAAAGGATAAATACCGTCAACCAGATAGCAGTCCATGTTGTACCCATGCCCATTTACAGTATAACTGCACAGAGGAGCTTGTCCTTCGATCAATCTAGCAAACAATGGATACCACTGCAGCACATTGTTGTCATTGTAAAACCCAGGCATACCAAAGAAAACGTGACAAATCCATAGGTCATGTGATGGAACTGCTTCAAGAATAACGGTGGGCTTCTTAACAAGACCCTAATATTACCCTTGTAGAGCTTCAGTAAGGAGGTCAAGCGTGAGATGTCACATGTCAAGGGGATTTTGTACTTAGTCTCTTCTAATCGAGTGAAGAGAGGTTGTTGGTTTACAGGGAATACATTCTTTAACCGGGTTTCTTCCAATTCAACGAAGTTAGGTACTACTCATGTTATATCCTAGTATGGCTTATGTGAGTATGTGACTACGAAGTACAATACTTTCTATTATTTTCTTTGATCCCAGTATTGTTAGCTTTATACACACACACACACACACACACTTATATATATTAATTATTTACCCTTTAATAACCCCAGAAAGAAACCAAGAACTCATAAGTCGTTGTTGCAAGCCTCTATACCAAAGAGATCTCATCCGGAGGCCTTCTCCGACACCTTGCCGGAGGGGGAAATCATCACCGGAGGCCATCTTCATCATCCCGGCGGTCTCCATGATGAGGAGGGGGCAGTTCACCCTCGAGGCTGAGGGTATGTACCAGTAGCTATGTGTTCGATCTCTCTCTCTCTCTCTCTCTCTCTCTCTCTCTCTCTCTCTCTCTCTCTCGTGTTCTTGATTTGGCATGATCTTGATGTACCGCGAGCTTTGTTAATATAGTTGGATCATATGGTGTTCCCCCCTCTCTATCTTGTTGTGATAAATTGAGTTTTTACCTCTAAGGTTTCATTGTTATTGGACTGAGTACTTTTTTGGATTTGAGAACACTTGATGTATGTCTTGCATGTGGATACCCGTGGTGACAATGGGGTGTTCTATTGATTCAATTAATATATGTTTTGGTATTCAACTTGCGGATTATCGTGACATTGAATAATCTATGCATAGGGGTTGATACACATTTTCGTCCTACTTTCTCCGGTAGAAACTTTGGGGGCACTCTTTGAAGTTCTTTGTGTTGGATTGAATATTATGAATCTGAAGTTGTTTGATGTGTATCGAATAGTCAACTCACAGATACTTGTGTTGACATTGGAGTATCTAGGTGAAATTAGAGTAGGTCGATGCATATCATATGGTGTTATTTTAGTACGAACTCTAGGGCTGTTTGTGACACTTATAGGGATGGCTCAATAGATTGATCAAAAAAGGTAACTTTGAGGTGGTTTCGTACCCAACAACAATTTCATCTTGGGTTCTTGATGAGGACATCAATACAATTGTTATCCATCATCTCATCGAAAGACGGGACACCCCGCCTCTATCAGTTCTCCTCTAGATAAGAACTTTGGAGTGATTCTTTGTTGCACGTTGAGGGATTGTTATATGATTCAATTATGCTAGCATTGTTGAGAGAATGCACTAGTGAAAGTATGAACCCTAGGCATTGTTTTCAAGCATTGCAATGCCATTTGTGCTTACTTTTGTTACTTGCTACCTTGCTGTTTTTATATTTTCATATTAAAAAACCTATATCTACTATCCATACTACACTTGTATCACCATCTCTTCGCCGAACTAGTGGACCTATACAATTTACCATTGTATTGGGTGTGTTGGGGACACAAGAGATTCTTTGTACTTGATTGCAGGGTTGTTTGAGAGAGACCATCTTCATCCTACACCTCCCACGGATTGATAAACCTTAGGTCATATACTTGAGGGAAATTTGCTACTGTCCTACAAAACTCTGTGGTCGAAGGCCCAACAGATTCTACAAGAAGTAAAGTTGCATAGTAGACATAAAGCTCTTTTCTGGCGCCATTGCCGGGGAGATGAGTGCTTTAAGGTATATCTTTAGATCTTGCAATTGAATCTTTTCTTTTTCTTTTTTTATCACTAGTTTGGTTTTACAAAAGAGAACTACAAAAAATGGAATTGAAGTTGCGTCAAGTTCTTTATGTTTACGATGTGTTTCTTAAAAATGATGGATCGAAAAATTGTGCCAAACTGTTCGAAGAAGGATTTGGTAAAATGTTTGGCATAACATCTTTGAATGATAAGGATGATTGCAATGTTGTTAGTATTCTTTCTATGAATATCCATGATGCTAATGATATGCAAAGCCATAAGCTTGGGGATGCTATATTTGATGAAGATGATAGTTTTAGTCCCCCAAGTTTTGATGAGCAAATTTATTATGATGATATTATGCCTCCTATTTATGATGATTACAATGATGAAAGTGGGTTTGTAAGAGTGTCAACTCTAGGTAATTTTGATCCCACTATTTTGGAGGGTGTTCAATCTTATTGGAATAATGATAAAAGCGGATTTGGAGAAGTCAGGACTTTATTTAATGATGATTCCACTATTTCAGAAGAGGTTTCTGAAGGAAATATGCACTAGAGGCAATAATAAAGTTGTCATTTTATATTTCCTTATTCATGATAAATGTTTATTATTCATGCTAGAATTGTATTAACCGAAAACTTGATACATGTGTGAATACATAGACAAAACAACGTGTCCCTAGTATGCCTCTACTAGACTAGCTCGTTGATCAAAGATGGTTAAGTTTCCTAGCCATGGACATGAGTTGTCGTTTGATAAAAGGGATCACATCATAAGTGGAATGATGTGATGGACAAGACCCATCCGTTAGCTTAGCATAATGATTGTTCAGTTTTAGTGCTACTGCTTTCTTCGTGTCAAATATATATTCCTTCGACTATGAGATTATGCAACTTCGGGACATCGGAGAAATGCCTTGTGTGATATCAAACGTCACAACATAACTGGGTGGTTATAAAGATGCGTTACAGGTATCTCTGAAGGTGTTTGTTGGGTTGGCATAGATCAAGATTAGGATTTGTCACTCCGAGTATCGGAGAGGTATCTCTGGGCCCTCTCGGTAATGCACATCATATGAAGCCTTGGAAGAAATGTGACTAATGAGTTAGTTACGGGATAATGCACTACGGAACGAGTAAAGAGACTTGCCGGTAACGAGATTGAACTAGGTATGAGGATACCGACGATCGAATCTCGGGCAAGTAACATACCGATGACAAAGGGAATAACGTATGTTGACATCGCGGTTTGACCGATAAAGATCTTCGTAGGATATGTCGGAACCAATATTAGCATCCAGGTTCCGCTATTGGTTATTGACCGGAGAGGTGTCTCGGTCATGTATACATAGTTCTCGAACCCATAGGGTCCGCACGCTTAACGTTCGATGACGATATGTATTACATGAGTTATGTGTTTTGGTGACTGAAGTTTGTTCGGAGTCCCAGATGAGATCACAGACATAACGAGGAGTCTTGAAATGGTTGAGAGGTAAAGACTGATATATTGGAAGGTTATATTCAGACACCAGAATGGTTCCGGAGAGGTTCGGCTATTTTTCGGAGTACCAAGGGGTTAACGGAACCCCCCCCCCCCGACGGAAGTAATGAGCCTTATTGGGCCGTAGGGGAGAGGAGGAGGCATACCACTAGAGGTGCCCCCCCAAGGGAGTCCGAATTGGACAAGGTGGAGGGGGCGCGTCCCCCCTTTCCTTCTCCCTCTCCCTCTCTTTCCCTCTTTCCCCCTCTGTTGGAAAGGAAGGGGAGACGACTAGGACTGGGAGTCCTAGTTGGACTCCCCCCACTTGGGCGCGCCCTAGGCCGGCCCTCTCCCTGAGGGAGTCCTGGATTAAGGGGTCCTCGGACAGCTGGACTATATACTTTGCCGGTCCAACGGACTATGAAGATACAAGATTGAAGACTTCGTCCCGTGTCCGAATGGGACTCTCCTTTGCGTGGAAGGCAAGCTTGGAAATTCGGATATGTAGATCCCCTTCTCAGTAACCAACTCTGTGTAACCCTAGCCCCCTCCAATGTCTATATAAACCGAAGGGTTTAGTCCGCAGGACAAGAACGATCATAATCATAGGTAGCTTATAGGGTTTAGCCTCTACGATCTCATGGTAGATCAACTCTTGTAATACTCATATCATCAAGATCAATCAAGAAGGAAGTAGGACATTACCTCCATCGAGACGGCCCGAACCTGGGTAAAACATCATGTCCCCTGCCTCCTGTTACCATTAGCCTTAGACGCACAGTTCGGGACCCCTACCCGAGATCTGCCGGTTTTGACACCGACATTGGTGCTTTCATTGAGAGTTCCACTGTGTCGTCGCGATAAGGCCTGATGGCTCCTTTAATCATCTTTAACGATGCGGTCCAAGAGGAGGTTTTCCTTCCCGGACAGATCTTCATATTCGGCGGCTTTGTACTGCGGGCCAACTCGCTTGGCCATCTGGAGCAGATCGATAGCTACGCCCCTGGCCATCAGGTCAGGTTTGGAAGCTTGAACTATACTGCCGACATCCGCGGAGACTTGATCTTCGACGGATTCGAGCCCATGTCGGGTGCGCCGAACGGTCACGACGGGCATGACTTTGATCTGCCATCGGACAGTATTCGGGAGATTGCGCCTGCGGCGGCGCCGGGAATGAATCCGGAGCAGATCGTGCCTTCCAAGGACGGGTGGATGGACCTCACCATGGAGGCCGCACACTCATCGGCGTTAGAACCGAACACTGATCCCACCTCCTGTGAGAGTGGTGTCATCGGACCCTCGGACTCATCTCCGGCGGATCCCAGGGGTGCGTTTACGTGTCTATTCTGACCCGTCTCGTGGACTATTACTCACCGTTTTGGGGTCCCAAAGCGATTTCCATGGTTGTTGAACCCCAAGGTGCGCTTACGTGTCGGTCATCAACACTCGCAGTTTGGGCCGATTCTGGCCCGTTTCCTGGACTATTACTCAGTTTTGCGGTCCCAAAGTGATTTTCATGGCTGACGAACCCTGGGGTGCGTTTACGTGTCGATCATCAACACTCACAATTTTGGCCAATTCTGGTCTGTTTCATGGACTATTACTCACCGTTTTTGGGTTCCAGAGCGATTTCCATGATTAACGAACCCTGGGGTGCATTTACGTGTCGGTCATCAACACTCGTGGTTTTTGTTGATTCTGACCCATTTCATGGACTATTACTCACTGTTTTAGGGTCCCAAAGGGATTTCCATGGTTGTCGAACCCTAAGGTGTGCTTATGTGTTGGTCATCAAGATTCGTAGTCTGTTCCGATTCTGGCCCGTTTCTTGGATTATTACTCAGTTTGGGGTCCCAAAGTGATTTCCACGATTGACGAACCCCAGGGTGTGTTTACGTGTCGGTCATCAACACTCACAGGTCCGATGACACCACTCTCACGAACCGCGTATGTCCGTGCCTATCGAATCAGATTGGGCACCGGTCATGGAATTCACTGCCGCGGATATTTTTCACCGTCGCCTGTGCTGGGATAAGAGTACTGTGTCCTTCATCAAGGGAAGCGTTCTGAAGCGCTTCCACCAAGTTGTCCGATGCCTCTGGATGGACAGAGATCATCGGCACAGGTGGCTCGCCCCCCTTGGTGAGGGGCTGCCCGCCTGAATCCGGAACCACTGGAGGTTCCGGGGCAGTATCCGGCTGGGGGCCATGCTTGCTGCGGCTCCCCTCATCAGAATCCATGGGGATCTTCTCCCCCATGAGCCCGACATCGGGGGTTTCGCCTTGAGGTGTCTCCAGAACTATCTCTCCCTGGCCCAGTATCCTCTGGGATAGCACCTCGGTGTCATCCGCGGGCCAGGGAGTGGAGGCCGTCGGGAGCAAATAGTTGTTCATCTCCGATGAGCTCAAGGACCCATCCGAGGAGGATAAGTCGATGTGGGCTTTGGACGGACTGCACAAACATATTTTGACATAATAAGAAGCCATGAAACTAAAACATGCAAGAAGTATTTCGGTATCTGGATACTCACGACTTTGCCAGGGGCTTGGCCCTGGGTAGCCACTCCTCATCGCTATAGGCGGCTATTGTGGAGTGGTCCGGAGGGAGGGTCCTTCCCTTCTTGGACCCGTCAGCCTCCCCGAAAGGGGCGGCCTTCCTTTTCTTCTCCCCCTCGGTTTGTGGGAGAGGGTTTTCCTCTTCCTCCTCCTCGTTGTCGTTGGAGGAGTGCGCCTCGGTGTCTTCGAACGATGAGTCCAAGACCACCTTGCGCCGGAGACTTTTTCTAGTCCCCGTGGCCTTCTTCTTGGCCTTCTTCTCCGGCACCTCATAGGGCGTCGGAACCAGCATCTTCGTCAGGAGAGCGGTTGCTGGATCTTCAGGCAACGGAGCTGGATAGTCGATCCGCTTCGTTGTCGTCACATAGTCCCGTTAAACCAGTATGATGGCTTAGATTCCTCCCACAGACATACTAAGGAAGGGCACATCTCGTGAAATATAGAGAGCCTACCGGATTGGCGGGGCGGCTTGCACTGAGCCCACGGTCCTCGGTGGTGGGAGGAGGTACTTCGGCGGCCTTGAACAACACCTTCTAGACGTCTTTATGCGTCGTGTCCAAGAGCTCTCGCAGCATCTGGTGTTTGGCCGAGTCGAACTCCCACATGTTGAATGCCCGTCTTTGGCATGGGAGAATTCGGCGAAGGAGCATGACCTAGACCACATTGACAAGCTTGATATTCTTGCTTATCATATTTTTGATGCAGTTCTGGAGTCCGGTCAGCTCCGCAGGCGCACCCCAGGCTAAACCCTTCCTCTTCCAGGAGGTAAGCCGCACGGGATGCCAGATCGGAATTCGGGGGCCACCGCCCAGTTAGCGTCGCGCGGCTCGGTGATGTAGAACCACCCCGACTGCCACCCTTTCATGGTCTCCACATAGGAGCCTTCGATCTAGGTGACTGATACGTCTCCGTCGTATCTATAATTTTTGATTGTTCCATGCCAATATTATTCAACTTTCATATACTTTTGGCAACTTTTTATATTATTTTTTGGGACTAACATATTGATCCAGTGCCCGGTGCCAGTTCCTGTCTGTTGCATGTTTTATGTTTCGCAGATATCCCAATATCAAACGGAGTCCAAACGGGATAAAAACAGACGGAGAATTATTTTGGAATATTTGTGATTTTTGGGAAGTAAAATCAACGCGAGACGGTGCCCGAGGGGGCCAGGAGACAGGGGGCGCGCCCTAGGGAGGCAGGCGCACCCTGGACTCTCCTGGTCACCCCGTAAGGCGGTTGACGCCCTTCTTTTGCCGCAAGAAATCTAATTTTACGAGAAAAATCTGGGCGAAAGATTCACCCCAATCGGAGTTACAGATCTCCGGATATAAAAGAAACGGTGAAGGGGCAGAATCTGAGAACGCAGAAACAGAGAGATAGATCCAATCTCGGAGGGGCTCTCGCCCCTCCCAAGCCATGGGAGCCAAGCACCAGAGGGGAAACCCTTCTCCCATCTAGGGATAAGGTCAAGGAAGAAGAAGAAGAAGAAGGGGGCCTCTCTCCCCCTTGCTTCCGGTGGCACCGGAGCGCTGCCGGGGGCTATCATCATCACCGCGATCTTCACCAACACCGCCGTCATCTTCACCAACATCTCCATCACCTTCCCCCTTCTATATTCAGCGGTCCACTCTCCCGCAACCCTCTGTACCCTCTACTTGAACATGGTGATTTATGCTTCATATTATTATCCTATGATGTGTTGCCATCCTATGATGTCTGAGTAGATTTCCGTTGTGCTATCGGTGATTGATGAATTGCTATGATTGGTTTGAGTTGCAAGTTTTATTATTGGTGCTGTCCTATGGTGCCCTCCGTGTCGCGCAAGCATGAGGGATTCCCGCTGTAGGGTGTTGCAATGCGTTCATGATTCGCTTATAGTGGGTTGCGTGAGTGACTGAAGCACAAACCCGAGTAAGTAGATTGTTGCGTATGGGATAAAGGGGACTTGATACTTTAATGCTATGGTTGGGTTTTACCTTAATGAATCTTTAGTATTTGCGGATGCTTGCTAGAGTTCCAATCAGAAGAGAAAGTATGTTACCTTATGCCTCTCCCTCAAATAGAATTGCAATAGTGATTACCGGTCTAGTAACGTAGTCAATTGCTTAGGGGCAATTTCACAACTCCTACCACCACTTTTCCAGACTCGCTATATTTACTTTATTGCTTATTTATCTAAACAGCCCCTAGCTTTTATTTACGTGCTCTTTATTATCTTGCAAACCTATCCTACACACCTACAAAGTACTTCTAGTTTCATACTTGTTCTAGGTAAAGCGAACGTCAAGCGTGCGTAGAGTTGTATTGGTGGTCGATAGAACTTGAGGGAATATTTATTCTACCTTTAGATCCTCATTGGGTTCGACACTCTTACTTATCGAAAACTGTTGCGATCCCCTACACTTGTGGGTTATCAAGACCTTCTTCTAGCGCCGTTGCCGGGGAGTCATAGCGTGGGGTGAATATTCTCGTGTGTGCTTGTTTGCTTTATCACTAAGTAATTTTTATTTGCTGTTCTAAGTTGTTCTCTATCTTTAGTTATGGATATGGAACAAAAAATACCAAAAAAATTAGGTGTACTTGCTACTCATGTAGATGGGGTAACTCCTAAAACCCCCGATTCTCATTATGTGAGAAATATTATTTACTACTTTGATAATCCTGAGAAAACCCCATTCAACTTTATAATGGGAGACACATTAGATCAACGTGAATACTTTAGGGATTATCGCTCGACACAAAAAGGGAAACTATTATGGGATCAATTTATTATGTTGCATTGGTATGCCCGGGATCTATGCTTGAGATATGATATTACTTGTTGCTCTAGGATGGAGGCTCCACACCTTCCCTTTTCATGCGAATTTAATGATAATGAAACCTTAGATTCCTATGCTAATGGTATATATGATTACTATGATGTGGAACAAATAGAAGAATTTGTTGCTTTTAAGGCTGCTTGTGAAATTGAATCTTTGTTTGAAAAGTATGAAGCTTTAGATGATGATGTTTATAGGCCTGAAAATCTTGCTATACTTAGATATTGCTATGAAAATTATGAATACAATTATTATATTAATGCTTTTATGAAGAAAGTCTCCGCTGTCCAAGAAGAGACTAATATTTTGCAGGAAGCTATGGAAGAAGAAATTGATGAAACTATGAGCTCATTGGATGAAAAAGATGATGAGGAGAGCGAAGAACAAAAGGAGGAAGAGCGGATTAGCTACCCGTGCCCACCTTCTAATTAGAGTAACCCTCCAACTCATACATTATTTAATTCCCCTTTGTGCTTACCGAAGGATGATTGCTATGGTGATTGCTATGATCCCTTGAATTTGTTTGAAATATCGCTTTTTGATGATGCTTGCTATGCTTGTGGCCAAGATGCCAATATGAATTATGCTTATGGAGATGAACTTGCTATAGTTCCTTATGTTAAACATGAAATTGTTGCTATTGCACCCACGCATGATAGTCCTATTATCTTTTTGAATTCTCCCAACTACACTATATCAGAGAAGTTTGCGCTTAGTAAGGATTATATTGATGGGTTGCCTTTTACCATTGCACATGATAATTTTGATGAATGTGATATACATGTGCTTGTTGCTCCTACTTGCAATTATTATGAGAGAGGAACTATGTCTCCACCACTCTATGTTTCCAATACAATAGAATTGCAAGAAACTGCTTATACTATGCATTGGCCTTTACTATGTGTGCATGAATTGTACTTTTATGACATGCCTGTGCATAGGAAGAGAGTTGGACTTTGTTGTTGCATGATATATGTTACTTTGCGCTCACTACTAAATTACAAATCATTGTTAATTAAAATTGGCTTTGATATACCTTGGGATCCGGGTGGATTCATTACTTGAGCACTATATGCCTAGCTTAATGGCTTTAAAGAAAGCGCTGCCAAGGAGACAACCCGGAAGTTTTAGAGAGTCATTTATTTATGTTGAGTGCTTTCATATAGTTTAAAAACACAAAAATAAAGAGGGGAACCTAAAAACTTTTCAAAAAGGAAAGTGAAAGTGAGAGAGACAAGCATTGTTGAAGTGGGAGCTAGCCTTGAACTTTGTTCATGCTCACGGAAACTTTGGGAATCTTTATTACAGAAACTTTTCAACAAAAATAATTATCCCCTTGTATAATTCCATTGTATTATAAAAATAATGTGCTAAGGTTTGCCTTTAGGATGTTTACAATGCTTGTTGGTTTGTACGGTGCAGGACAGAAACTTTGGCTGTAGTGCGCGATTTTACATTTTTAACTGGGACGTCAATTGGTTCTGATTCCTTTTACACTGTCTTGCTATACAACTTTTTTTCTAATTTTGGTAGAAGTTTTGGGGTATCAGAAGTATGGTGGATGTTCAGATTGCTATAGACTGTTCTGTTTTTGACAGATTCTGTTTTTGATGCATAGTTTGCTTGTTTTGATGAATCTATCAATTTATATTAGTGGATTAAGCCATGGAGAAGTTATACTACAGTAGACACAATGCAAAAACAAAATATGAATTGGTTTGCAACAATACTTAGAGTGGTGATTTTGCTTTATTATACTAACGGATCTTACCGAGTTTTCTGTTGAAGTTTTCTGTGGATGAAGTGTCTAAACGAGGAGGTCTCGATATGAGGAAAAGGAAGAGAGGCAAGAGCTCAAGCTTGGGGATGCCCGAGGCACCCCAAGTAAATATTCAAGGAGACTCAAGTGTCTAAGCTTGGGGATGCCCCGGAAGGCATCCCCTCTTTCTTCAACAAGTATCGGTATGTTTTCGTATTCGTTTCGTTCGTGCGATATGTGTAAGTCTTGGAGCGTCTTTTGCATTTAGTTTCATTTTTCTTTTATGCACCATGCTGGTATGAGATAGTCCTTGGTTGATTTATAGAATGCTCATTGCACTTCACTTATATCTTTTGAGTATGGCTTTATAGAACACTTCATGTGCTTCACTTATATCATTTGAAGTTTGGATTGCTTGTTTCCCTTTACATAGAAAACCGCCATTTGTAGAATGCTCTTTTGCTTCACTTATATTTGTTAGAGCGTGGGCATATCTTTTGTAGAAAGAATTAAACTCTCTTACTTCACTTATATCTTTTTAGAGAGATGACAGGAATTGGTCAATCACATGGTTAGTCATAAAATCCTACATAAACTTGTAGATAGCTGAATATGATATGTTTGATTCCTTGCAATAGTTTTGCGATATAAAGATGGTGATATTAGAGTCATGCTAGTGGGTGGTTGTGGATTGTAGAGACACTTGTGTTGAGGTTTGCAAGTCTCGTAGCATGCACGTATGGTAACCGTTGTGTGACAAATTTGAAGCATGGGGTGTTTCTTTGATTGTCTTCCTTATGAGTGGTAGTCGGGGACGAGCGATGGTCTTTTCCTACCAATCTATCCCCCTAGGGAGATGCATAGTAGTACTTTGCTTCGAGGGCTAATAAAAATTTGCAATAAGTATATGAGTTCTTTATGACTAATGTGAGTCCATGGATTATATGCACTTTTACCTTTCCATCATTGCTATCCTCTTCGGTACCGTGCATTGCCCTTTCTCACCTCGAGAGTCGGTGCAAACTTCGCCGGTGCATCTAAACCCCGTGATATGATACGCTCTATCACACATAAGCCTCATTATATCTTCCTCAAAACAGCTAACATACCTACCTATCATGGCATTTCCATAGCCATTCCGAGATATATTGCCATGCAACTTCCATCATCATCATATACATGACTTGAGCATTCATTGTCATATCGCTTTGCATGATCGTAAGATAGCTAGCATGATGTTTTCATGGCTTGTCCGTTTTTTGATGTCATTGCTACGCTAGATCATTGCACATCCCGGTACACCGCCGGAAGCATTCATATAGAGTCATATCTTTGTTCTAGTATCGAGTTGTAATATTGGGTTGTAAGTAAATAAAAGTGTGATGATCATCATTATAGAACATTGCCCCATGAAAAAAAAGGAAAGGCCAAAGAAGCCTAAATAAAAAAAGGGGCCAGAGAAGCCCACCAAAAAAAGAAAACAAAAGATAAAAGAAAAGGGGCAATGTTACTATCCTTTTTCCACACCTGTGCTTCAAAGTAGCACCATGTTCTTCATATAGATTGTCTCCTATGTTGTCACTTTCATATACTAGTGGGAATTTTCATTATAGAACTTGGCTTGTATATTCCAACGATGGGCTTCCTCAAATGCCCTAGGTCTTCATGAGCAAGCAAGTTGGATGCACACCCACTTAGTTTCTTTTGTTGAGCTTTCATACACTTATAGCTCTTAGTGCATCCGTTGCATGGCAATCCCTACTCCTCACATTGACATCAATTGATGGGCATCTCCATAGCCCGTTGATTAGCCACGTCGATGTGAGACTTTCTCCCTTTTTGTCTTCTCCACATAACCTCCATCATTATATTCTATTCCACCTATAGTGCTATATTCATGGCTTGCGCTCATGTATTGCGTGAGGGTTGAAAAAGCTGAAGCGCATTAAAAACTATGAACCATATTGCTCGGCTCGTCATCGGGATTGTGCATGATGGGAGCATTTTTGTGTGACGAAAATGAAGCATGACCCAACTATATGATTTTGTAGGGATAAGCTTGCTTTTGCCTTGTTGTTTTGAAAAGACATGATTGCTTTATTGGTACGCTCAAAGTATTATTGTTTTTATGTCAAATGATAGACTATTGCTTTGAATCACTCGTGTCTTAATATTCATGCCATGATTAGACATATGATCAAGATTATGTTAGGTAGCATTCTAGATCAAAAATTATCTTTTTTATCATTTACCTACTCGAGGACGAGCATGAATTAAGCTTGGGGATGTTGATACGTCTCTGTCGTATCTATAATTTTGTATTGTTCCATGCCAATATTATTCAACTTTCATATACTTTTGGCAACTTTTTATATTATTTTTTGGGACTAACATATTGATCCAGTGCCCAGTGCCAGTTCCTGTCTGTTGCATGTTGTATGTTTCGCAGAAAACCCAATATCAAATGGAGTCCAAATGGGATAAAAACAGACGGAGAATTATTTTGGAATATTTGTGATTTTTGGGAAGTAAAATCAACGCGAGACGGTGCCCGAGGGGGCCAGGAGACAGGGGGCGTGCCCTAGGGAGGCAGGCGCGCCCTGGACTCTGCTGGTCACCTCGTAAGGCGGTTGACGCCCTTCTTTTGCCACAAGAAAGCTAATTTTACGAGAAAAATCTGGGCGAAAGATTCACCCCAATCGGAGTTACGGATCTCCGGATATAAAAGAAACGGTGAAGGGGCAGAATCTGAGAACGTAGAAACAGAGAGATAGATCCAATCTCAGAGGGGCTCTCGCCCCTCCCAAGCCATGGGAGCCAAGGACCAGAGGGGAAACCCTTCTCCCATCTAGGGCAGTGGCGGATCCAGGAATTCAACATTGGGTGTTCAAAAAAAAATTGCACCCATATAGAAAAGTCAGTTGGTCTGGTGGTAGGATTAGATTCAATTTTTTTTACGAGGGATTAGATTCAATATGGGACGCCTGATGAGCCAGTACACACTCTTAGGATACGATGCATCAGCGCATATGGTAAGCCCAGCCACCAATCTCGCTCATCATCTTTGTTAAAAAAATTGACAAGTATTTTTTTTGGCTCATGCATGGAATGCGCGCAGACGGAGGAGACCAAGAACACAGACAAGAACGGCGCCACCGGTATAATCAGCGCCATCGCGGAGCGTCACGTTTGCCGTCAAGGACATACCCTACCAGCTAATGTGTTGCTCCTGTATTGGGCCTATAGGCTGCAATTTCTGTTATGCAGTATATGCATATGCTCTACACACGATTTCTTTGCCAAAAAATTTGTACACCCATGCACTATGGTGGATCCGCCCCTGATCTAGGGAGAAGGTCAAGGAATAAGAATAAGAAGGGGGCCTCTCTCCCCCTTGCTTCCGGTGGCGCCCGAGCGCTGCCGGGCGCCATCATCATCACCGCAATCTTCACCAACACCACCGTCATCTTCACCAACATCTCCATCACCTTCCCCCTTCTATATTCAGCGGTCCACTCTCACGCAACCCGCTGTACCCTCTACTTGAACATGATGCTTTCTGCTTCATATTATTATCCTATGATGTGTCGCCATCCTATGATGTCTGAGTAGATTTCCGTTGTCCTATCGGTGATTGATGAATTGCTATGATTGGTTTGAGTTGCAAGTTTTATTATTGTGCTGTCCTATGCTGCCCCCCGTGTCACGCAAGCATGAGGGATTCCCGCTGTAGGGTGTTGCAATGCGTTCATGATTCGCTTATAGTGGGTTGCATGAGTGACTGAAGCACAAACCCGAGTAAGTAGATTGTTGCGTATGGGATAAAGGGGACTTGATACTTTAATGCTATGGTTGGGTTTTACCTTAATGAATCTTTAGTATTTGAGGATGCTTGATAGAGTTCCAATTATAAGTGCATATGATCCAAGAAGAGAAAGTATGTTAGCTTATGCCTCTCCCTCAAATAGAATTGCAATAGTGATTACCGGTCTAGTAACATAGTCAATTGCTTAGGGGAAATTTCACAACTCCTACCACCACTTTTCCGCACTCGCTATATTTACTTTATTGCTTATTTATCTAAACAGCCCCTAGCTTTTATTTACGTGCTCTTTATTATCTTGC
The DNA here is from genome assembly GCF_018294505.1 of Triticum aestivum. Taxonomy (NCBI): domain Eukaryota; kingdom Viridiplantae; phylum Streptophyta; class Magnoliopsida; order Poales; family Poaceae; genus Triticum; species Triticum aestivum. The sequence goes on along the minus strand of NC_057807.1, from coordinate 97,880,210 downwards.
AAACCTATCCTATCACACCTACAAAGTACTTCTAGTTTCATACTTGTTCTGGGTAAAGCGAACGTCAGGTGTGCGTAGAGTTGTATCGGTGGTCGATAGAACTTGAGGGAATATTTATTCTACCTTTAGCTCCTCGTTGGGTTCGACACTCTTACTTATCGAAAACTGTTGCGATCCCCTACACTTGTGGGTTATCAGTGACGTTGGGCATCTTGACCACCATGGCGCCTCCGCACTCCGCTTGCTGGCCGACCACTATCTTCGGCTTCACATTGAAAATCTTCAGCCACAAGCCGAAGTGGGGCTTGATGCGGAGGAAAGCCTCGCACACGACAATAAACGCCGAGATGTTGAGGATGAAATTAGGGGCCAGATCATGAAAGTCTAGCCCATAGTAAAACATGAGACCTCGGACAAATGGGTGGAGGGGGAATCCCAGTCCGAGGACGAAGTGGGGGAGGAACACGACCCTCTCGTGGGGTTCCAGAGTCGGAACGATCTGCCCCATGTCCGGGAGCCGGTGCATGATGTCAGCGGCCAAGTATCCGGCCTCCCGGAGCTTCGTAATGTCCTCCTCCGTGACGGAGGAGGCCATCCACTTGCCTCCCACTCCGGACATGTTTGGAATGATTGTACGGAGAAGGTGAGAACTAGGGCGCTGGAGCTCGAGCGTGCGAGAATGGATGAGCAAAGGAAGAAGAAGGCGTGGGTGAAAGAGGAGAATCCCTATCTCCTTATAAAGGCGGTAGAAACTATGCGCCTCCCCACTTGCCCGTTAAAATCGCTTATCCCCCAAGCGCCACAATTGATGGCACGGTTGGGTTACCCATGCCTGTATTGATGAGAATCCCGCGATAAGGGGACACGATCTCTGCTTCGACAAGACGTGTCAAGGAAACCGCCTCATATTATGTGTAGTAGCTGGTTGTGAAGAACGGTTCGAATAAAGACCGAGCCGTGGTGTGATGTCACGCTATGAAAAGCTGTCAGCAGATTAGATTTGTGGAATATTGTGCTCTCTACGGTGGTATGTGAAATTTGTTTTACATAGCCGGACACAATTCTTGTGTTCGAAATCTTCTATGGAGTATTCGGAGAAGGAACCCTCCTTGCAATGCCGAACACAATCTGCGCGCCGGACTCATCATCATTGAAGCCTGGTTCAGGGGCTACTGAGGGAGTCCTAGATTAAGGGGTCCTCGGACAGCCGAACTATATACTTTGGCCGGACTGTTGGACTATGAAGATACAAGATTGAAGACTTCGTCCTGTGTCCAGATGGGACTCTCCTTTGCGTGGAAGTCAAGCTTGGCAATTCGGATATGTAGATCTCCTTCTCTGTAACCGACTCTATGTAACCCTAGCCCCCTCCAGTGTCTATATAAACCGGAGGGTTTAGTCCGTAGGACAAGAACGATCATAATCATAGGCTAGCTTCTAGGGTTTAGCCTCTACGATCTCGTGGTAGATCAACTCTTGTAATACTCATATCATCAAGATCAATCAAGCAGGAAGTAGGGTATTACCTCCATTGAAAGGGCCCGAACCTGGGTATAACATCGTGTCCCCTGCCTCCTGTTACCATTAGCCTTAGATGCACAGTTCGGGACCCCCTACCTGAGATCCGCGAGTTTTGACTCTGACACTCCCCTCTCCTCCTTTATATACGGGGAAAGGGGGGCACACTAAAGCACAACAGTTGTTTCTTAGCCGTGTGTGGTGCCCCTCTCCATTGTTTACTTCGCCGATCATATTGTCATAGTGCTTAGGCGAAGCCCTACGCGGATCACATCACCAACACGGGTACCATGCCGTCATGCTGACGGAACTCATCAACTCCTTCATACCTCTACTGGATCAAGAGTTCGAGGGACGTCATCGAGCTGAACGTTTGCAGAAGTCAGAGGTGTCGTATGTTCGGTACTTGATCGGTTGATTCGAGAAGACGTTCGACTACATCAACCGCGTTATGTTAACGCTTCCGCTTACGGTCTATGAGGGTATGTGGACACACTCTACACCTCTCCTTGCTATGCATCTCCTAGATATATCTTGCGTGAGCATAGGATTTTTTTTGAAATTGCATGCTACATTTCCCAACAGTGGCATCCGAGCCAGGTCTATGCGTAGATGATATGCACGAGTAGAACACAAAGAGTTGTGGGCGGTGATTGTCATACTGCTTACCACCAATGTCTTATTTTGATTCGGCGATATTGTTGGATGAAGCGGTCCAGACCAACCTTACATGACCGCGTTCATGATACCGGTTCCACCGACAGACATGCAACTAGTTTTGCATAAAAGTGTCTGTCGGGTGTGTGTTTCTCCAATTTTAGTTGAATCGAATTTGACTGCGGCCGGTCCTTGTGAAGGTTAAAATAGCAAACTTTATAAATTACCATTGTGGTTTTTGTGCCGCAGATATGTGCAGTTCATGCTAGAAGCCCGTCACAACCACGTAAAACTTGCAACAAACCACGGTCAAAAAAAAACTTGCAACAAACAAAGTAGAGGACGTCTAACTTGTTTTTGTCGGGCATGTTGTGATGTGATATGGTCAAGGCATGATGTGATATAAATTTGTTGTATGAGATGATCATGTTTTGTAACAAGTTACCGGCAACTAGCAGGAGCCATATGGTTGTCTCTTTATTGTAGGAAATACAAACGCTACATAATTGCTTTACTTTATCACTAAGCGGTAGTGATAGTCATAGAAGCAATGCTTGGCGAGATGACCATGACGCTATGATGGACATCAAGGTGTCAAGATGGTGACGATGGAGATCATGATGTTGCTTCGATGATGGAGATCAAAAGCACAATATGATGATGGCCATATCATGTCACATATTTTGATTGCATGTGATGTTTATCTTTTATGCATCTTATTTTGCTTAGTACGACGGTAGCATTATAAGATGATCCCTTACAAAATTTTAAGGTATAAGTGTTCTCTCCGAGTATGCACCGTTGCGAAAGTTCTTCGTGCTGAGACACCACGTGATGATCGGGTGTGATAGGCTATACATTCAAATACAACGGGTGCAAGCTAGTTTTGCACACGCAGAATACTTGGGTTAAACTTGACGATCCTAGCATATACAGATATGGCCTTGGAACACTGGAGACCGAAAGGTCGAACGTGAATCATATAGTAGATATGATCAAGATAGTGATGTTCACCATTGAGGACTACTCCATCTCACATGATGATCGGACATGGTTTAGTTGATTTGGATCACCTATCATTTAGATGACTAGAGGGATGTCTATCTAAGTGGGAGTTCTTAAGTAATATGATTAATTGAACTTAATTTATTATGAACTTAGTCCTGATAGTTTTTTGCATATCTATGTTGTAGATCAATGGCCCGTGCTACCATTCCTTTGAATTTTAATGCATTCCTAGAGAAAGCTAAGTTGAAAGATGATGGTAGCAACTACACAGACTGGGTCCCTAACTTGAGGATTATCCTCATTGCTGCATAGAAGAATTATGTCATTAATGCATCGCTAGGTGCAAGGCCTGCTGCAGGAGCAGAAGCTGACGTTGTGAACACCTGGCAAGCTCGATCTGATGACTACTCGTTAGTTCAGTGTGTCATGTTTTACGGCTTAGAATAAGGACTTCAAAGACATTTTGAACGTCATGGACCATATGAGATGTTCTAGGAGTTGAAGTTGATATTTCAAGCAAATGCCCGAGTTGAGAGATATGAAGTCTCCAACAAGTTCTATAGCTGCAAGATGGAGGAGAACAGTTCTGTTAGTGAGCACATACTCAGAATGTCTGGGTATCATAATCACTTGACTCAGCTGGGAGTTAATCTTCCAGATGATTGTGTTGTTGACAGAGTTCTTTAATCACTGCCACCAAGCTACAAAGGCTTCATGATGAACTACAATATGCAAGGGATGGAAAAGACTATTCCCGAGCTCTTCGCGATGCTAAAGGCCACGGAGGTAGAAATCAAGAAGGATCATCAAGTGTTGATGGTTAAGAAGACCACTGGTTTCAAAAAGAAGGGCAAGGGTAAAAAGAAGGGGAACTTCAAGAAGAATGACAAGCAAGTTGTTACTCCTGGGAAGAAACCCAAAGCTAGACACAAGCCTGAAACTGAGTTCTTCTATTGCGAAGAGACTGGTCACTGGAAGCGGAACTGCCCCAAGTATTTGGCGGATAAGAAGGATGGCAAAGTGAGCAAAGGTATATTTGATATACATGTTGTTGATGTGTACCTTACTAATTCTCCTAGTAGTGCTTGGGTATTTGATACCGGTTCGGTTGCTCATATTTGTAACTTGAAGTAGGGACAACGGGTTAAATGAAGATTGGCTAAGGACGAGGTGACAATGCGCGTCGGAAATGGTTCCAAGGTCGATGTGATCACCGTCGGCACGCTACCTCTACATCTACCATCGGGATTAGTTTTAGACCTGAATAATTGTTATTTGGTGCCAGCGTTGAGCATGAACATTATATGTGGATCTTTTTTAGTGCGAGACGGTTATTCATTTAAATTAGAGAATAATGGTTGTTCTATTTATATGAGTAATATATTTTATGGTCATGCACCCTTGAAGAGTGGTCTATTTTCTGTTGAATCTTAATCGTGATGATACACATATTCATAATATTGATGCCAAAAGATGCAAAGTTGATAATGATAGTGCAACTTATTTGTGGCACTGCTGTTTGGGTCATATCAGTGTAAAGCGCGTGAAGAAACTCCATAAAGATGGACTTTTGGAATCACTTGATTACAAATCATTTAATACTTGTGAACCGTGCCTTATGTGCAAGATGACTAAAACTCCGTTCTCCGAAACAATGGAACGAGCTAGTGACTTATTGGAAATAATACATACTGATGTATGTGGTCCAATGAGTATTGATGCTTGTGGCGGGTATCATTATTTTCTGACCTTCACAGATGATTTGAGCAGATATGGGTATATCTACTTAATGAAACACAAGTCTGAAACATTTGAAAAGTTCAAAGAATTTCAAAGTGAAGTGGAGAATCATCGTAACAAGAAAATAAAGTCTCTACGATCTGATCGTGGAGGAGAATATTTGAGTTACGAGTTTGGCCTTCATTTAAAACAATGTGGAATAGTTTCACAGCTCACGCCACCTGGAACACCACAACGTAATGGTGTGTCCGAACGTCATAACCGCACTTTATTAGATATGGTGTGATCTATGATGTCTCTTACTGATTTACGACTATCGTTTTGGGGTTATGCATTAGAGACAACTGTATTCACTTTAAACAGGGCACCGTCAAAGTCCGTTGAGACGACACCGTATGAACTGTGGTTTGGCAATAATCCAGAGTTATCATTTCTTAAAGTTTGGGGATGCGATGCTTATGTCAAAAGGCTTCAGCCTGATAAGCTCGAAGCCAAATCATATAAATGTGTCTTCATTGGATACACTAAGGAAACAATTGGGTACACCTTCTACCACAAGTCCAAAGGCAAGATTTTTGTTGCTAAGAACGGAACCTTTCTAGAGAGGGAGTTTCTCTCGAAAGAAGTGAGTGGGAGGAAAGTAGAACTTGATGAGGTAATTGTACTTGCTCTCAATTTGGAAAGTAGCTCATCCGAGAAATCTGTTCCCGTGATGTCTACACCAATTGGAGAGGAAGCTAATGATAAAGATCATGAAACTACAGATCAAGTTGCTACAGAACCTCGTAGGTCTGGCAGAGCACGATCCACACCAGAGTGGTACGGTAATCCTGTTCTGGAGGTCATGTTACTTGACCATGACGAACCTATGAACTATGAAGAAGCTATGATGAGCCTAGATTCCGATAAATGGCTTGAGGCCATGAAATCTGAGATAGGATCCATGTATGAGAACAAAGTGTGGACTTTGGTGGATCTGCCCGATGATCAACGACCCATAGAGAATAAATGGATCTTCAAGAAGATGACTGTCACTGATGGTAATGTTACTGTCTATAAAGCTCGACTTGTTGCAAAGGGTTTTTGACAAGTTCAAGGAGTTGACTACGATGAGACTTTCTCACCCGTAGTGATGCTTAAGTCTGTCTGAATCATGTTAGCAATTGCCACATTTTATGATTATGAAATCTGGCAAATGGATGTCAAAACTGCATTCCTTAATGGATTTCTTAAAGAAGAGTTGTATATGATGCAACTAGAAGGTTTTGTCGATCCTAATGGTGCTAACAAAGTGTGCAAGCTCGAACAATCCATTTATGGACTAGTGCAAGCATCTCGGAGTTGGAATATACACTTTGATGAGGTGATCAAAGCATATGGTTTTATATAGACTTTTGGAGAAGTCTGTATTTACAAGAAAGTGAGTGGGAGCTCTACAGCATTTCTAATATTATATGTGGATGACATATTGTTGATTGGAAATGATGTAGAATTTTTGAATAGCATAAAAGGATACTCGAATAAGAGGTTTTCAATGAAAGACCTCGGTGAAGCTGCTTATATATTAGGCATCAAGATCTATAGAGATAGATCAAGACGCTTGTTAGGACTTTCACGAAGCACATACCTTGATAAAATTTTGAAGAAGTTAAAAATGGACCAGTCAAAGAAAGGGTTCTTGCCTGTGTTACAAGGTGTGAAGTTGAGTCAAACTCAATGCCTGACCACTGCAGAAGATAGAGAGAAAATGAAAGTCATTCCCTACGCTTCAGCCATAGGTTCTATCATGTATGCTATGCTATGTACCAGACCTGATGTGTGCCTTGCTATAAGTTTAGCAGGGAGGTACCAAAGTAATCCAGGAGTGGATCACAAGACAGCGGTCAAGGGCATCCTGAAGTACCTGAAAAGGACTAGGGATATGTTTCCTGTTTATTGAGGTGACAAAGAGCTTGTCGTAATTGGTTATGTCAACGCTAGCTTTGAAACTGATCCAGATGACTCTAAGTCACAATCCGGATACATATTTTTATTGAATGGTCGAGCTGTCAGTTGGTGCAGTTCCAAGCAGAGCATCGTGGTGGGATGTGATAACCCACAAGTGTAGGGGATCGCCATAGCTTTCGAGGGTAGAGTATTCAGCCCAAATTTATTGATTCGACACAAGGGGAGCCAAATAATATTCTTAAGTATTAGCAGTTGAGTTGTCAATTCAACCACACCTGGATAACTTAGTATCTGCAGCAGAGTATTTAGTAGCAAAGTAGTATGATAGTAATGGTAACAGTGGCAAAAGTAAAGATAGCAGTTTTGTAGTAGTTGTAACAGTAGCAACGGAAAAGTAAACAAGCAAAACACAAGATGTGAAAAGCTCGTAGGCATTGGATCAGTGATGGATAATTATGTCGGATGCGATTCCTCATGTAATAGCTATAACATAGGGTGACAAACAACTAGCTCCAGTTCATCAATGTAATGTAGGCATGTATTCCGAATGTAGTCATACGTGCTTATGGAAAAGAACTTGCATGACATCTTTTGTCCTACCCTCCCGTGGCAGCGGGGTCCTAACGGAAACTAAGGGATATTAAGGCCTCCTTTTAATAGAGAACCGGAACAAAGCAGTAGCACATAGTGAATACATGAACTCCTCAAACTATGGTCATCACCGAGAAGTATCCCGATTATTGTCACTTCGGGGTTGTCGGATCATAACACATAATAGGTGACTATAGACTTACAAGATAGGATCAAGAACACACATATATTCATGAAAACATAATAGGTTCAGATCTGAAATCATGGCACTCGGGCCCTAGTGACAAGCATTAAGCATAGCAAAGTCATAGCAACATCAATCTCAGAACATAGTGGATACTAGGGATCAAACCCTAACAAAACTAACTTGATTACATGGTAAATCTCATCCAACCCATCACCGTCCAGCAAGCCTACGATGGAATTACTCACGCACGGCGGTGAGCATCATGAAATTGGTGATGGAGGATGGTTTATGATGACAACGGCGACGAATCCCCCTCTCCGGAGCCCCGAACGGACTCCAGATCAGCCCTCCCGAGAGAGATTAGGGCTTGGCGTTGGCTCCGTATCGTAAAACGCGATGAAACTTTCTCTCTGATTTTTTTCTTCGTGAAACGGAATATATGGAGTTGGAGTTGAGGTCGGTGGAGCGTTAGGGGGCCCACGAGACAGGGGGCGCGCCCAGGCCCCCCCCCCACCCTAGCGGACAGGGTGTGGGCCCCTTGGTCTTGATTCTTTTGCCAATATTTTTTATATTTTCCGAAACTTATCTTCGTGGATTTTCAGGTCATTCTGAGAACTTTTGTTTTCTACACATAAAACAACATCATGGCAGCTCTGCTGAAAACAACGTCAGTCCGGGTTAGTTTCATTCAAATCATGCAAGTTAGAGTCCAAAACAAGGACAAACGTGTTTGGAAAAGTAGATATGTTGGAGACGTATCAATTCCCCCAAGCTTAAACCTTTGCTTGTCCTCAAGCAATTCAGTTGATAAACTGAAAGTGATAAAGAAAAACTTTTACAAACTCTGTCTGCTCTTGTTGTTGTAAACATGCAAAGCCAGCATTCTAGTTTCAGCAAGTATAATGAACTAACCATACTCACAATAACACTTAGGTCTCACAATCACTCATCAATGACATAATCAACTAACGAGCGATAATAATAAAACTCGGATGACAACACTTTCTCAAAACAATCATAGTATGATATAACAAAATGGTATCTCGCTAGCCCTTTCTGAGTCCGCAAAACATAAATGCAAAGCACCTTTAAAGATCAAGGACTGACTAAACATTGTAATTCATGGTAAAAGAGATCAAGTCAAGTCATACCCAATATAAACCAATAGTAATGAATGCAAATGACAGTGTGCTCTCCACCGGGTGCTTTTTAATAAGAAGGTGATGACTCAACATAAAAGTAAATAGATAGGCCCTTCGCAAAGGGAAGCAGGGATTTATAAAGGTGCTAGAGCTCGATTTTAAAATAGAGATGAATAACATTTTGAGCGGCATACTTTCACTGTCAACGCAACAACTATGAGATGGTTGTATCTTCCATACTACATGCATTATAGGCAGTTCCCAAACAGAATAGTAAAAGTTTATACTCCCCTACCACCAACAAGCATCAATCCATGGCTTGCTTGAAACAACGAGTGCCTCCAACTAACAATAGCCCTGGGGGAGTTTTGTTTTAATTACATTGATTTGCTTTGATCTTTTTGGATCATGGGACTGGGCGTCCCGGTTACCGGCCCTTTCTCGTGAATGAGGAGCGGAGTCCACTCCTCTTGAGAATAACCCACCTAGCATGGAAGATATAGGCAGCCCTAGTTGAAACATGAGCTGCTCGAGCATACAAAACAGAATTTCATTTGAAGGTTTGGAGTTTGGCACATACAAATTTACTTGGAACGACAGGTATATACCGCATATTAAGGAAACTATAACCGCACCTAAAGCAAGCCCTCTCATTGCTTCGCTTTTTTGGCTGTCCGTTTGCGCGATCTAGACGATTTTGGCCGTCTGATGTCGGATCTACAACCATCTGTCCCGCTTGTGTTAAGCAGTGGCCCAGCTGTCCTAATGGCCTGCTACTCCAGAGGCCGAAACGAAGCCATCTGGTTAACTGGGCCGCTTGTGCCAGCCCAAACCTGCGATGGTCCGGCGATGTGTTGCCTTCTATGGGAAAAAACTATTCCCCAGACACGGCATGAATGGATCGGCCGCCGCTCAACATCGATGTCATGAGCGATACCGAGGAGGGGATCCAATCGACCCGCACATGATGCGGGCGACGCATCTTCTGATGGGGTCCAACTGACGCGCCCAAGGAAAGGAGGGGGCGCGGGATGGACGATGCCTCATCTGCTCTAAACTACTCCGCCGAGACTTCAAAGCTGCAATTATACTTCAGTTTCTGCGTCCATTCTTGGTGGGTGATGTGCCGATCCTTTCCGCTGCCAAGGGGTAGATGTACGTCTATATATTCTTCCTTCCCTATCACTCTTCGCTCACCCTTTCCACTCCGGAATCACACCATTCAACAAGATGCTCGGATAGGTTTCCCTAAATTTCTTTCAGTTCATGTATGACTCAATGTTGCACCAACCAAATACACGCATGTACATGTATATATGCTTCCTCCCCTGCAGCACAATATCCATCAGCAAGTTGCTTCGCTAGGTACCTATATATTTCGTTCCTATTCATGTATGATTCCTTCTTTCACCAAACAAATACATTGTCCTCATATCCTCTCAATCCTAAATTTTTGCAGGTGTGGTTCACATTGGCCATGGTCAATTCACCTGGGCAGATCTTGGAGAATGATACTTGTTTTTGTTACTTTGGAAATTCTTTGGCTCGTAATATCCAATGGCTTGTGGATAAGTAATTACTTCAACTATACTGCCAGATCTCATCCTTCCATGTTTTTAGAACACTAATTTTTTAGAATTATGTTTATGTGTTTTTCATATCCTGGTGCTACCTTCTGTTGTATGACATTTTCACACAATTTATTTGGAGAAGAATATAAGAGAATTCATACTATTTTAATTACAGGACAAATTGATAATAGGTTGTTCATAGTCTGACCAAGCTGGCACTATTGAGTATTGATGCATCAGTTCACAAGAAATTTCTTTAAAATGGAATTCTCTGCAAGGGTTTGTTGGTTCTGTTGGGGAACATTGCATAAAATAAAATTTTCCTACGTTCACCAAGATCAATCTATGAGTTCATCTAGCAACGAGAGAGAGATGCATCTACATACCCTTGTAGATCGCGTGCGAAAGCATTCAAGAGAACGGGGTTGAGGGAGTCGTTCTCGTCGTGATCCAAATCACCAGAGATCCTAGCGCCGAACGGATGGCACCTCCGCGTTCAACACACGTACGGTCAGCGTGATGTCTCCTCCTTCTTGATCCAACAAGGGGGAAGGAGAGGTTGATGAAGATCCAGTAGCACGACGGCGTGGTGGTGGATGCAGCAGGGATTCCAGCAGGGCTTCGCCAAGCGCTACTGAAGGAGGAAGAGGTGTCACGGGAGGGAGAGGGAGGCGCCAAGGCTTAGGGTGCGGCTGCCCTCCCTCCCCTCCACTATATATAGGGGCTAGGGGGGCACATGCCCCCTTTGGAGATCCCATCTAGAGAGGGGGGCGGCGGCCCCCGGGGCAACGGCCCCCTTAGGGTTTCCAACCGGGGGGGGCAACGGCCCCCTAGGGTTTCCAACCCTAGGCGCCTTGGGCCCTTGGGTGGGGCGCACCAGCCCACCAGGGTCTGGTTCCCACGCCACTTCAGCCCATGGGGCCCTCCGGGATAGGTGGCCCCACCCGGTGGACCCCCGAGACCCTTCCGGTGGTCCCGGTACAATACCGGTGACCCCCGAAACTTTCCCGATGGCCGAAACCTGACTTCCTATATATAATTATTCACCTCCGGACCATTCCGGAACTCCTCGTGACATCCGGGATCTCATCCGGGACTCCGAACAACTTTCGGGTTACTGCATACTCATATCTCTACAACCCTAGAGTCACCGAACCATAAGTGTGTAGACCCTACGGGTTCGGGAGATATGAAGACATGACCGAGACGCCTCTCCGGTCAATAACCAACAGCGGGATCTGGATACCCATGTTGGCTCCCACATACTCCTCGATGATCTCATCGGATGAACCACGATGTCCAGGATTCAATGAACCCCGTATTCAATTCCCTTTGTTAGACGGTATGTTACTTGCCCGAGATTCGATCGTCGGTATCCCAATACGTCGTTCAATCTCGTTGCCGGCAAGTCACTTTACTCGTACCGTAATGCATGATCCCGTGACCAGACACTTGGTCACTTTGAGCTCATTATGATGATGCACTACCAAGTGGGCCCAGTGATACCTCTCCTTTATACGGAGTGACAAATCCCAGTCTCGATCCATGTCAACCCAACAGACACTTTCGGAGATACCTGTAGTGCACCTTTATAGTCACCCAGTTACGTTGTGACGTTTGGTACACCCAAAGCACTCCTACGATATCCGGGAGTTACACGATCTCATGGTCTAAGGAAAAGATACTTGACATTGGAAAAGCTCTAGCAAACGAACTACACGATCTTTGTGCTATGCTTAGGATTGGGTCTTGTCCATCACATCATTCTCCTAATGATGTGATCCCGTTATCAACGACATCCAATGTCCATAGTCAGGAAACCATGACTATATGTTGATCAACGAGCTAGTCAACTAAAGGCTCACTAGGGACTGTTGTGGTCTAAGTATTCACACGTGTATTACGATTTCCGGATAATACAGTTATAGCATGAATAAAAGACAACTATCATGAACAAAGAAATATAATAATAATCCTTTTATTATTGCCTCTAGGGCATATTTCCAACAGTCTCCCACTTGCACTAGAGTCAATAATCTAGTTACATTGTGATGAATCGAACACCCATAGAGTTCTGGTGTTGATCATGTTTTGTTCGCGGAAGAGTTTAGTCAACGGATCTGCGACATTCAGATCCGTATGTACTTTGCAAATATCTATGTCTCCATCTTGAACATTTTCACGGATGGAGTTGAAACGACGCTTGATGTGCCTGGTCTTCTTGTGAAACCTGGGCTCCTTGGCAAGGGCAATAGCTCCAGTGTTGTCACAGAAGAGAGTGATTGGCCCCGACGCATTGGGTATGACTCCTAGGTCGGTGATGAACTCCTTCATCCATATTGCTTCATGCGCTGCCTCCGGGGCTGCCATGTACTCCGCTTCACATGTAGATCCCGCCACGACGCTCTGCTTGCAACTGCACCAGCTCACTGCTCCACGATTCAACATATACACGTATCCGGTTTGTGACTTAGAGTCATCCAGATCTGTGTCGAAGCTAGCGTCGATGTAACCCTTTACGACGAGCTCTTCGTCACCTCCATAAACGAGAAACATGTCATTTGTCCTTTTCAGGTACTTTAGGATATTCTTGACCGCTGTCCAGTGTTCCTTGCCGGGATTACTTTGGTACCTTCCTGCCAAACTTACGGCAAGGTTTACATCAGGTCTGGTACACAGCATGGCATACATAATAGATCCTATGGCTGAGGCATAGGGGATGACACTCATCTCTTCTTTATCTTTTGCCGTGGTCGGGCATTAAGCCGAGCTCAATCTCACACCCTGTAATATAGGCAAGAACCCTTTCTTGGACTGATCCATTTTGAACTTCTTCAAAATCTTATCAAGGTATGTGCTTTGTGAAAGACCTATGAGGCGTCTCGATCTATCCCTATAGATCTTGATGCCTAATATGTAAGCAGCTTCTCCAAGGTCCTTCATTGAAAAACACTTATTCAAGTAGGCCTTAATGCTGTCCAAGAAATCTATATCATTTCCCATCAAAAGTATGTCATCAACATATAATATGAGAAATGCTATAGAGCTCCCACTCACTTTCTTGTAAACGCAGGCTTCTCCATAAGTCTGCATAAACCCAAATGCTTTGATCATCTCATCAAAGCGAATGTTCCAACTTCGAGATGCTTGCACCAGCCCATAAATGGATCGCTGGAGCTTGCATGCTTTGTTAGCATTCTTAGGATCGACAAAACCTTCCGGCTGCATCGTATACAGCTCTTCCTTAAGATAACCATTAAGGAATGCCGTTTTGACGTCCATCTGCCATATCTCATAATCATAGTATGCGGCAATTGCTAACATGATTCGGACGGACTTAAGCTTAGCTATGGGAGAGAAAGTCTCATCGTAGTCAACCCCTTGAACTTGCGGATAACCCTTAGCGACAAGTCAAGCTTTATAGATGGTGACATTACCATCCGCGTCCGTCTTCTTCTTAAAGATCCATTTGTTTTCTACCGCTCGCCGACCATCGGGCAAGTCAGTCAAAGTCCATACTTTGTTTTCATATATGGATTCTATCTCGGATTGCATGGCTTCTAGCCATTTGTTGGAATCTGGGCCCGCCATCGCTTCTTCATAGTTCGAAGGTTCACCGTTGTCTAACAACATGATTTCCAGGATAGGGTTGCCATACCACTCTGGTGTGGAACGTGTCCTCGTGGACCTACGAAGTTCAGTAGCAACTTGATCCGAAGTACCTTGATCATCATCATTAATTTCCTCTCCAGTCGGTGTAGGCACCACAGGAACATTTTCCTGAGCTGCACTACTTTCCGGTTCAAGAGGTAGTACTTCATCGAGTTCTACTTTCTTCCCACTTACTCCTTTCGAGAGAAACTCCCTTTCCAGAAAGGATCCGTTCTTGGCAACAAAGATCTTGCCTTCGGATCTAAGGTAGAAGGTATACCCAATGGTTTCCTTGGGGTATCCTATGAAGACGCATTTTTCCGACTTGGGTTTGAGCTTTTCAGGTTGAAGTTTCTTGACATAAGCATCGCATCCCCAAACTTTTAGAAACGACAGCTTAGGTTTCTTCCCAAACCATAATTCATACGGTGTCGTCTCAACGGATTTAGACAGTGCCCTATTTAAAGTGAATGTAGCTGTCTCTAGAGCGTATCCCCAAAATGATAGCGGTAAATCGGTAAGAGACATCATAGATCGCACCATATCCAATAGAGTGCGATTACGACGTTCGGACACACCGTTACGCTGAGGTGTTCCAGGCGGCGTGAGTTGTGAAATGATTCCACATTTTCTTAAGTGCGTACCAAATTCGTGACTTAAATATTCTCCTCCACGATCTGATCGTAAGAATTTTATCTTTCGGTCACGTTGATTCTCTACTTCATTCTGAAATTCCTTGAACTTTTCAAAGGTCTCAGACTTGTGTTTCATCAAGTAGACATACCCATATCTACTTAAGTCATCAGTGAGAGTGAGAACATAACGATATCCTCCGCGAGCCTCAACGCTCATTGGACCACACACATCAGTATGTATGATTTCCAATAAGTTGGTTGCTCGCTCCATAGTTCCGGAGAACGGAGTCTTGGTCATTTTGCCCATGAGGCATGGTTCGCATGTGTCAAATGATTCATAATCGAGAGACTCTAAAAGTCCATCAGCATGGAGCTTCTTCATGCGCTTGACACCAATGTGACCAAGGCGGCAGTGCCACAAGTATGTGGGACTATCGTTATCAACTTTACATCTTTTGGTATTCACACTATGAATATGTGTAACATTACGTTCGAGATTCATTAAGAATAAACCATTGACCATCGGGGCATGACCATAAAACATATCTCTCATATAAATAGAACAACCATTATTCTCGGATTTAAATGAGTAGCCATCTCGTATTAAACGAGATCCAGATACAATGTTCATGCTCAAACTTGGCACTAAATAACAATTATTGAGGTTTAAAACTAATCCCGTAGGTAAATGTAGAGGTAGCGTGCCGACGGCGATCACATCGACCTTGGAACCATTCCCGACGCGCATCGTCACCTCGTCCTTCGCCAGTCTCCGCTTATTCCGCAGCTCCTGCTGTGAGTTACAAATATGAGCAACGACACCGGTATCAAATACCCAGGAGTTACTACGAGTACTGGTAAGGTACACATCAATTACATGTATATCACATATACCTTTAGTGTTGCCGGCCTTCTTGTCCGCTAAGTATTTGGGGCAGTTCCGCTTCCAGTGACCCTTCCCTTTGCAATAAAAGCACTCAGTCTCAGGCTTGGGGTCCATTCTTTGACTTCTTCCCGGCAACTGGCTTACCGGGCGCGGCAACATCTTTGCGTCCTTCTTGAAGTTCTTCTTACCCTTGCCCTTCTTGAACTTGGTGGTTTTATTGACCATCAACACTTGATGTTCTTTCTTGATTTCAACCTCTGCTGACTTCAGCATTGAGAATACTTCAGGAATGGTCTTCACCATCCCCTGCATATTGTAGTTCATCACAAAGCTCTTGTAGCTCGGTGGGAGCGACTGAAGGATTCTGTCAATGACCGCCTCGTCCGGGAGGTTAATGTCCAGCTGGGACAGGCGGTTGTGCAACCCAGACATTTTGAGTATGTGCTCACTGACAGAACTGTTTTCCTCCATCTTACAACTATAGAACTTGTCGGAGACTTCATATCTCTCGACCCGGGCATGAGCTTGAAAAACCATTTTCAGCTCCTCGAACATCTCATATGCTCGTGTTGCTCAAAACGCTTTTGGAGCCCCGGTTCTAAGCTGTAAAGCATGCCGCACTGAACGAGGGAGTAATCATCAGCATGTGACTGCCAAGCGTTCATAACGTCTTGGTTCTCTGGGATGGGTGCTTCACCTAGCGGTCCTTCTAGGACATATGCTTTCTTGGCTGCTATGAGGATGATCCTCAGGTTCCGGACCCAGTCCGAATAGTTGCTGCCATCATCTTTCAGCTTGGTTTTCTCTAGGAACGCGTTGAAGTTCATGTTGACATGAGCGTTGGCCATTTGATCTACAAGACATATTTTGCAAAGATTTTAGACTAAGTTCATGATAATTAAGTTCATCTAATCAAATTATTTAATGAACTCCCACTCAGATTGACATCCCTCTAGTCATCTAAGTGTTACACGATCCGAGTCGACTAGGCCGTGTCCGATCATCACGTGAGACGGACTAGTCATCATCGGTGAACATCTCCATGTTGATCGTATCTTCCATATGACTCATGTTCGACCTTTTGGTCTCTTGTGTTCCGAGGCCATGTCTGTACATGCTAGGCTCTTCAAGTTAACCCTAGGTGTTTATGCATGTGTAAAACTGTCTTACACCCGTTGTATGTGAACGTAAGGATCTATCACACCCGATCATCACGTGGTGCTTCGAAACGACGAACTTTAGCAACGGTGCATAGTTAGGGGGAACACTTTCTTGAAATTATTATAAGGGATCATCTTATTTACTACCGTCGTTCTAAGTAAACAAGATGCATAAAACATAATAAACATCACATGCAATTATATAAGTAGTGACATGATATGGCCAATATCATATAGCTCCTTCGATCTCCATCTTCGGGGCTCCATGATCATCTTCGTCACCGGCATGACACCATGATCTCCATCATCGTGCCTCCATGAAGTTGCTCGCCAACTATTACTTCTACTACTATAGCTAACGGTTTAGCAATAAAGTAAAGTAATTACATGGCGTTAAATCATTGACACGCAGGTCATACAATAATTAAGACAACTCCTATGGCTCCTGCCGGTTGTCATACTCATCGACATGCAAGTCGTGATTCCTATTACAAGAACATGATCTCATACATCACAATATATCATTCATCATTCATCACAACTTCTGGCCATATCACATCACATGACAATTGCTGCAAAAACAAGTTAGACGTCCTCTAATTGTTGTTGCATCTTTTACGTGGCTGCAATTGGGTTCTTGCAAGAACGTTTTCTTACCTACGAATAACCACAACGTGATTTTGTCAACTTCTATTTACCCTTCATAAGGACCCTTTTCATCGAATCCGCTCCAACTAAAGTAGGAGAGACAGACACCCGCTAGCCACCTTATGCAACTAGTGCATGTCAGTCGGTGGAACCTGTCTCACGTAAGCGTACGTGTAAGGTTGGTCCGGGCCGCTTCATCCCACAATACCGCTGAAGCAAGAAAAGACTAGTAGTGGCAAGCAAGTTGACAAGATCTACGCCCACAACAGATTTGTGTTCTACTCGTTCAATAGAGAACTACACATAGACCTAGCTCATGATGCCACTTTTGGGGAACGTTGCATAAAATAAAATTTCCTACGTTCACCAAGATCAATCTATGAGTTCATCTAGCAATGAGAGAGAGAGATGCATCTACATACCCTTGTAGATCGCGTGCGGAAGCGTTCAAGAGAACGGGGTTGAGGGAGTCGTTCTCGTCGTGATCCAAATCACCGGAGATCCTAGCGCCGAACGGACGGCACCTCCGCGTTCAACACACGTACGGTCAGCGTGACGTCTCCTCCTTCTTGATCCAGCAAGGGGGAAGGAGAGGTTGATGAAGATCCAGCAGCACGACGGCGTGGTGGTGGATGCAGCAGGGATTCCAGCAGGGCTTCGCCAAGCGCTACTGAAGGAGGAAGAGGTGTCACGGGAGGGATAGGGAGGCGCCAAGGCTTAGGGTGCGGCTTCCCTCCCTCCCCTCCACTATATATAGGGGCTAGGGGGGCGCATGCCCCCTTTGGAGATCCCATCTAGAGGGGGGGGGGGCGGCGGCCCCCGGGGCAACGGCCCCCTTAGGGTTTCCAACCAGGGGGGGCAACGCCCCCCCTAGGGTTTCCAACCCTAGGCGCCTTGGGCCCTTGGGTGGGACGCACTAGCCCACCAGGGTCTGGTTCCCACGCCACTTCAGCCCATGGGGCCCTCCGGAATAGGTGGCCCCACCCGGTGGACCCCCGAGACCCTTCCGATGGTCCCGGTACAATACCGGTGACCCCCGAAACTTTCCGGATGGCCGAAACCTGACTTCCTATATATAATTCTTCACCTCCGGACCATTCCGGAACTCCTCGTGACGTCCGGGATCTCATCCGGGACTCCGAACAACTTTCGGGTTACTGCATACTCATATCTCTACAACCCTAGCGTCACTGAACCTTAAGTGTGTAGACCCTACGGGTTTGGGAGATATGCAGACATGACCGAGACGCCTCTCCGGTCAATAACCAACAGCGGGATCTGGATACCCATGTTGGCTCCCACATACTCCTTGATGATCTCATCGGATGAACCACGATGTCGAGGATTCAATGAACCCCGTATTCAATTCCTTTTCTCAGACGGTATGTTACTTGCCCGAGATTCGATCGTCGGTATCCCAATACCTCGTTCAATCTCGTTGCCGGCAAGTCACTTTACTCGTACCGTAATGCATGATCCCGTGACCAGACACTTGGTCACTTTGAGCTCATTATGATGATGCACTACCGAGTGGGCCCAGTGATACCTCTCCGTTATACTGAGTGACAAATCCGAGTCTCGATCTGTGTCAACCCAACAGACACTTTCGAAGATACCTGTAGTGCACCTTTATAGTCACCCAGTTACGTTGTGATGTTTGGTACACCCAAAGCACTCCTACGGTATCCGGGAGTTACATGATCTCATGGTCTAAGGAAAAGATACTTGACATTGGAAAAGCTCTAGCAAACGAACTACATGATCTTTGTGCTATGCTTAGGATTAGGTCTTGTCCATCACATCATTCTCCTAATGATGTGATCCCGTTATCAACGACATCCAATGTCCATAGTCAGGAAACCATGACTATCTGTTGATCAACGAGCTAGTCAACTAGAGGCTCACTAGGGACATGTTGTGGTCTAAGTATTCACACGTGTATTACGATTTCCGGATAATACAATTATAGCATGAATAAAAGACAACTATCATGAACAAGGAAATATAATAATAATCCTTTTATTGTTGCCTCTAGGGCATATTTCCAACAGGTTCGGTCTATCATTATTCTCAAGTAGCTGAGGATATATGTTATTTGTGAAAAAATGAGTTGCTACCATTCTTGAACTACTCTGCTACCTGTCAAGAAATTGGTCTAACTGTTGAAGATATTGTCCATTTTAGCTACCTACTCTTCATACATCTCGCACTTTGTTGTCTCATTGTAACGTAGAAAAACTGCTGAAAAAGGAATTATTCATAAACTTTAATGTTTTGCACTGTAGGATCTTGCTTCGCAGTTATTTCAGACACATTCATTTGATCCCCCAACTAATATTTATATTTCTATTTGTACCTTTTACTTTCAAGAAATTAACTTGACCAACTCTAGCTGAAGCTGTACATTGATGCCAGTTTTATTAGTGAAACATGCCAAAGCTCATGGGTAGCGATATGTCACAGGTTGAGTAATGTGGTGTGTGTGTGTGTGTGTGTGTGTGTGTCGCCACATTCAGAGCTACAAAGAAGAAGTCTCCGGAAGCAATAGCTTGCATGGAATGGAAGGAGTCTGGCGTTGTCTGTTTCATGCCAACCAGTGATCTCCGGAAGAGATTGAGATGTTGTCGATGATCTGAAAACATATGGACCAGCAGATATTCAGTTGAAAGGGTGATTAAAAGAAAACAAGACAACTAAGTCTACTACCAGGCTAAGGGTGGTGCAGATTATTAACATAGAAAGTAATGAAAATGTGCACATTCTGGTTTGGGAGAGACTAGAGAGGTGTTGAGTGTGGTGTTTGCAAGATCTCCAGCCTACGTGTTGAGAGTTACATCGCACAATTGTAATGCTACCTCTTAACCTTGACTAATATACACCTATTTTATTATCCGCTTTTGAAAGATGCATACATTTCATCTTATACTTACAATTATCAGTTATTTAGAAAAAATTATCATACTATATGTTCTGTCGTGCATTTCCCTGCACAGAACAAGAGTCATATTATCCTTCAAAAAAGTGTGTTATTTACTGGACTCCAAGCAACTTTATAAGTATCATAATTTTCAGGTTTCATACATACGTTGAATATTTTCTCCCACTCTATCGAAAGAATAGAGGGGTGTGCTAACCCTGCCATCTTGAGCCCAAAGAGTCCACGATCTATCAGAGACATATCCTTGTACCATCCTAATTCAAAACACTACACTTGGAGACATTGTGAGCCAAAAGATGCCACAAATCTATCACAAAACATGTCGGTCGTCCTAATTCAAAGCACACGCACAGTTGAAACCCAAGCTCAAACCAAGTATATCCGACCTAATAAGGAAGAAAAAAGCTCATAGCACTATCATGATAGCCTAAAAGATTCTATTTTATTTACATATACCATTATTATTTTTAAATGAAAGAGACAAGCACAGGCTACGAGAAAGCCAAACCAAGTATATCTGACCTAGTAAGAAAGAAGAAAAATCTCATAACACTACTTTCTTGATAGCCTAAAAGATTCTTCTTCAAATACATACCACTATTGTTTTTAAATGAAGGAGACAAGCACAAGCTACAAGAAAGCATGATACTTCAAAGCATTCCAAACAAATATATACAAAATACTTTATATCCTTAATAACTAAGAGATAAAATAGACGGGCGCAGCAACGCGCGCCATCAATGATCTAGTAGGAAGGTATGGTGGACTCATATGGAACAACTTTGGGGTTCAAGGAGTTTGGATGCACAAGCAGTATTCCCGCTTAGTACAGGTGAAGGCTAGCAAAAGACTGGGAAACGACCAACTGAGAGAGCGACAACAGTCATGAACATGCATTAAAATTAATTCACACCGAGTACAAGCATGAGTAGGATATAATCCACCATGAACATAAATATCATGAAGGCTATGTTGATTTGTTTCAACTGCAAGCATGAACATGTGCCAAGTCGAGTCACTCAATTCATTCAAAGGAGGATACCATCCCATCATACCACATCAAAATCATTTTAATAGCATGTTGGCACGCAAGGTAAACCATTATAACTCATAGCTGATCAAGCATGGCACAAGCAACTATAATCTCTAAATGTCATTGCAAATATGTTTACTTCATAATAAGGTGAATGAGGAACGATGAACTCATCATATTTACAAAAACAAGAGAGGTCAAGTTCATACCAGCTTCTCTCATCTCAATCAGTCCATCATATATCGTCATTATTGCCTTTCACTTGCATGATCGAACGATGTGTATAATAATAATAGTGCAAGTGCATTGGACTAAGCTGGAATCTGTAAGCATTCAACTGAAGAGAGAATACAAAGTAATATGGGCTCTAAGTTAAATAAAAAACCATGCATATGAGAGCCACTAAACATTTTTAATATGGTCTTCTACTCTCGACCCCCAAAGGAAAGAAAAGAAAATAAAACTATTTACACGGGAAAGCTCCCAACAAGCAACAAGAAGAACTAGAAATCTTTTTGGGTTTTCATTTTAATTTCTACTACAAGCACAGAAACTAAACTAACTAAATTTTTTGGTTTTTCTTAAGGTTTATCAAACACACAAGAAGAAAGCTAGAAAAAGAAAATTAAACTAGCATGGATAATACAGTGAAAGAGTATGAGCACCGACGACTAGAATAGTGTGTGAACATGAATGTAAAGTCGGTGAGAAATACGTACTCCCCCAAGCTTAGGCTTTTCCTAAGTTGGTCTACTGCCAAGGACCGCGGCTACTCTCCTCGGTGTACTGAGGGGTGAAATCAGGATACCACTGGCTGGCCATCTCCTCCGGATCCCACTGGTAGGATGATGCACGATAAGGGTCCAGTGAAGGTTCCGGCTCAGGCTCAGGCTCTGGAGTGGATGCTTGGCCTCGATGAGTGTACACCGCTTCCGGCATGAGAAGATAATTAACTGCAGTCAAATCAAACAACAGAGGCGCAGGCAGAATA
This sequence comes from Triticum aestivum, assembly GCF_018294505.1. Taxonomy (NCBI): domain Eukaryota; kingdom Viridiplantae; phylum Streptophyta; class Magnoliopsida; order Poales; family Poaceae; genus Triticum; species Triticum aestivum. The sequence continues at coordinate 97,857,907 of NC_057807.1, read as the reverse complement.
ATAGTCTCATTGTGTTTCTTATTAAATCTCAGGTTATACAGAAGCATCTTATCTTTGTTGTCAACAATAAACTCATGCGCTACCATGCTCCTGTAATCTAAAATGTAAGGAGGCAATATTGTCTCCTCTTTCTCATGGTGCCTAATAGGTATCTCAAAATATTTAGCCAGACATGCAACATAGATACCTCCAAAGATGGGGCCTTTTGTACGATTCAGGCTTAGACGTTTAGCAATAATGGCACCCATACTAAAACTATTATCACCAAACAAGGCATGGTGAAGAATAATAATATCAGGAACACTGAAGTTTCCACTATTTCCACGACCAATTAAGCATCTACTAGAAAATATGGCAAAGTAGCATAAAACAGGAAAGTGTATGCTAGAGATTCTCGCATCGGAACCCTTCTTTGTATCCCCTATAGTGATAGTGTTAACAAAGCCATCCACATCTTTACGATGTGGTTCATCTAATTTTCCCTCAAAGGGTATCCTACATAGCGCGCAAAAATTACGTAAAGACATTTCCCTGAATTCATCATATAAATGAAATGATACTGAAGGCAGTGACTTCTTAGGATAATAATAAAAGTTTTGCACGAAAGTATTGGTGAGTAAGAGATACTGATCGATCCGGTTGTGGAGGAAATCCGTGAGGCCTGCATTCTCGATCAAAGAATAAAAGTCTTCATAAATCTCGGTTTCTCTCAAGGATTCGTCACAGGGCCATTCACATGGTCGTACTTCCGCTATGCGAGGAAGATTATACTTGGCCTTTTCCTTCTCTTTAGCTTGTTTTTCCTAGGAGCCTTGGCTAGAAGAGCCCCTCAAAAATCTCCTTAACATTTCCTGAGATTTTCTGAAATTTTAGTAACTTCAAAATAAAAGTGAATAAAACTAAACAAGATTGGTAACAACTACTCCTACAAGTGCCTAGAGCCTATATCATGCATTAGAATTACTTGGGACTTCATAAATTTGACATGCAAGCTCAAGAACAGGGTCACCTATGCAGCAAAAATTTGCAATGAATAAAGCAGTAGAACAAAAACTAATTGGACCAATGGAGGAGTCACATACCAAGCAACAATCTCCCAAAGCAGTTTTGTGAATGGAGCTTTGAGCAAGGAGATCGAAAATCGCAGCAAAATGAGCTAGAACTCGTGCTTGAGCTGGATGGGGATTTTTTTGGGAATAAGATGGAGTGTGTGGGTGCAGGAATAAGTGGAGGGGGGCACCATGGGCCCACAAGACAGGGGGGCACGCCCAGGGGGTGTGGGCGCGCCCTCCACCCTCGTGGTCAGGTGCTTGCCCCTCCTGCAGTGTTTTCAGTGCCTAAAATCCTCAAATATTCCATAAAAAATCATACTAAATTTGCAGGTCATTTGGAGCACTTTTATTTTCGGGATATTTTTTATTGCACGGATAAAAATTCAGAAAACAAAGAGATAATACTATTTTTTGCTTTATTTATTCTAAATAACATAAAGTAAAAAGGGGGTATAGAAGGTTGTCCCTTCTAGTTTCATCCATCTCATGATCATCAAATTTCGAATAACACTAAGTTACCTCAACGGGGATATGAACATCCCCAACAATAAGAATATCATACTTTTTCTTGACAGTGGGAAGAGGGAATTCAAAACCTCCAATAATAATAGTTCGAACTTTTCCAATAGAATTGATGCTATGAACTTGAGGTTGTTTCCTCGGAAAGTGTACCGTATGCTCATTACCATTAACATGAAAAGTGACATTGCCTTTGTTGCAATCAATAACAGCCCCTGCAGTATTCAGAAAGGGTCTACCAAGGATAATCGACATACTATCGTCCTCGGGAATATCAAGAATAACAAAGTACGTTAAGATAGTGACATTTGCAACCACAATAGGCACATCCTCACAAATACCGACAGGTATAGCAGTTGATTTATCAGCCATTTGCAAAGATATTTCAGTAGGTGTCAACTTATTCAATTCAAGTCTACGATATAAAGAAAGAGGCATAACACTAACACCGGCTCCAAGATCACATAAATCAGTTTTAACATAGTTTCTTTTAATGGAGCATGGTATAGTTGGTACCCCTGGATCTCCAAGTTTCTTTGGTATTCCACCCTTAAAAGTGTAATTAGCAAGCATGGTGGAAATTTCAGCTTCCGGTATCTTTCTTTTATTTGTAATGATATCCTTCATATACTTAGCATACTGATTTACTTTAAGCATATCAGTTAAGCGCATACGTAAGAAGATAGGTCTAATCATTTAAGCAAAGCGCTCAAAATCCTGATCATCCTTTGTCTTGGATGGTTTAGGAGGAAAGGGCATGGGTTTCTGAACCCATGGTTCTCTTTCTCTACCGTGCTTCCTAGCAACAAAGTCTCTCTTATCATAACATTGATTCTTTGATTGTGGGTTATCAAGATCAACAACAGGTTCAATCTCTACTTCATTATTTTTGCTAGGTTGAGCATAAACATGAACATTATCATTAACATTATCACTAGGTTCATGTTCATCACCTGATTGCGTTTCAGCATCAGAAATAGAAATATCATTGGGATTCTCAGGTGTGTCTACAATAGGTTCACTAGAAGCATGCAAAGTTCTATCGTCTTTCTTTTTCTTCTTTTTATAAGAACTAGGTGCCTCTAAATTATTTCTCTGAGAATCTTGCTCGATTCTCTTAGGGTGGCCTTTAGGATACAAAGGTTCCTGAGTCATTCTACCATTTCTAGTAGGCACTCTAACAGCAAAGTCATGTTTATTATTTAATTCATCGAGCAAATCACTTTGAGCTTTAAGTACTTGCTCAGCTTGAGTGGTAACCATAGAAGCATATTTGCTAATGAGTTTAAGTTCACCTTTAACTCTAGACATATAATCACTCAAGCGTCCTATCTCGGAAGCACTATTCTTTAATTCTCTACAAACATAAGCATTAAAACTTTCTTGTCTAGCCATAAAGTCATCAAATTCATCTAAGCATGGGCTATGAAATTTAGTAGAGGGAATTTCAACTTTATCATATCTATGGAGAGAATTTACCTTTACTACCTGTGTGGGGTTATCACGACAATGTGTTTCTTCAACATGTAGTATATTAAGACCATGTATTTCTTCAATAGGTGGTAAATTCTTAACAACTTCAGCTTTAATAACTTTTTCTTTCATTGATTTCTTTGCCTCTTGCATATCTTCGGGACTGAGAAATAGAACACCTCTCTTCTTAGGAGTGGGTTTAGGAATAGGCTCAGGAGTTGGCTCAATTGGTTCAGGAACTGCCTTAGGAATTGGCTCAGGGAGAGTCCAATTATTTTCATTAGTCAACATATTATTCAATAGTAATTCAGCTTCGTCGACTGTTCTTTCCTTGAAAACACAACCAGCACAACTATCCAAGTAGTCCTTGGAAGCATTGGTTAGTCCATTATAAAAGATATCAAGTATTTCATTTTTCTTAAGAGGATGATCGGGCAAAGCATGAAGTAATCGGAGAAGCCTCCCCCAAGCTTGTGGGAGACTCTCTTCTTTGATTTGCACAAAATTATATATTTCCCGCAAGGCAGCTTGTTTCTTATGAGCAAGAAAATATTTAGCAGAGAAGTAATAAATAATATCCTAGGGACTACGCACACAATCATGATCAAGAGAATTAAACCAAGTCTTAGCATCACCCTTTAATGAGAACGGAAATATCTTAAGGATATAATAATAACGATACTTCTCATCATTAGTAAATAGGGTGGCTATATCATTTAACTTGGTAAGATGTGCCACAACAGTTTCAGATTCAAGGCCATAAAAAGGATCAGATTCAACCAAAGTAATAATTTCAGGATCAATAGAGAATTCATAATCCTTATCAGTAACACAGATAGGTGAAGTAGCAAAAGCAGGGTCATGTTTGATTCTAGCATTAAGAGATTGCTTCTTCCATTTAGCTAATAACTTTTTAAGATCATATCTATCTTTGCAAGCAAAGATAGCTCTAGCAGCTTCCTCCTCCATAACATAACCCTCAGTAACAACATGTAGTTCATAATTAGGGGGAGAACTTTCATCATCACTATCATCAATAATAGCATCTTCAATAATTTCATTCTCTCTAACCCTAGAAAGTTGTTCATCAAGAAATTCACCTAATGGCAAAGTAGTATCACGCACAGAAGTAGTTTCATCATAAGTATCATGCGTAGCAGAAGTGGCATCATCAATAACATGCGACATATCAGAATTCATAGCAGTAGCAGGTTTAGGTGTCGCAAGCTTACTAATAACAGAAGGAGAATCTTGTGCAGAGCTAGATGGCAGTTCCTTACCTCCCCTCGTAGTTGAGGGCAAAATCTTAGTTCTTTCGTCTTTCAAGTTCATCATAGTGATCAACAGATATAAATCCCAAGTGACTCAAAGAATAGAGCTATGCTCCCGGCAATGGCGCCAGGAATTAGTCTTGATAACCCAAAAGTGTAGGGGATCGCAACAGCTTTTGAGGGTAGAGTATTCAGGCCAAATTTATTGATTCGACACAAGGGGAGCCAAAGAATATTCTTAAGTATTAGCAGTTGAGTTGTCAATTCAACCACACTTGGACAACTTAGTATCTGCAGCAGAGTATTTAGTAGCAAAGTAGTATGATAGTAATGGTAGCAGTGGCAAAAGTAAAGATAGCAGTTTTGTAGTAGTTGTAACAGTAGCAACAGAAAAGTAAATAAGCGAAACACAAGATGTGAAAAGCTCGTAGGCATTGGATCAGTGATGGATAATTATGTCAGATGCGATTCCTCATGTAATAGCTATATCATAGGGTGACACAGAACTAGCTCCAGTTCATCAATGTAATGTAGGCATGTATTCCGAATATAGTCATACATGCTTATGGAAAAGAACTTGCATGACATCTTTTGTCCTACCCTCCCGTGGCAGCGGGGTCCTAACGGAAACTAAGGGATATTAAGGCCTCCTTTTAATAGAGAACCGGAACAAAGCAGTAGCACATAGTGAATACATGAACTCCTCAAACTATGGTCATCACCGAGAAGTATCCCGATTATTGTCACTTCGGGGTTGTCGGATCATAACACATAATAGGTGACTATAGACTTGCAAGATAGGATCAAGAACACACATATATTCATGAAAACATAATAGGTTCAGATCTGAAATCATGGCACTCGGGCCCTAGTGACAAGCATTAAGCATAGCAAAGTCATAGCAACATCAATCTCAGAACATAGTGGATACTAGGGATCAAACCCTAAAAAAACTAGCTTGATTACATGGTAAATCTCATCCAACCCATCACCGTCCAGCAAGCCTACGATGGAATTACTCACACACGGCGGTGAGCATCATGAGATTGGTGATGGAGGATGGTTGATGATGACGACGGCGACAAATCCCCCTCTCCGGAGCCCCAAACGGACTCCAGATTAGCCCTCCCAAGAGAGATTAGGGCTTGGCGGTGGCTCCATATCGTCAAACGTGATGAAACTTTCTCTCTGGTTTTTTTCTCCGCGAAACGGAATATATGGAGTTGGAGTTGAGGTCGGTGGAGCGTCAGGGGGCCCACGAGACAGGGGGCGCGCCCAGGGGGGAGGGAGCGCCCCCACCCTCATGGACATGGTGTGGGGCCCCTGGTCTTGATTCTTTCGCCAGTATTTTTATATTTTCCAAAAATTATTTCCGTGGATTTTCAAGTCATTCTGAGAACTTTTGTTTTCTACACATAAAACAACATCATGGCAGTTCTGCTGAAAACAGCGTTAGTCCGGGTTAGTTTCATTCAAATCATGCAAGTTAGAGTCCAAAACAAGGCAAAAGTGTTTGGAAAAGTAGATACGTTGGAGACATATCAGGATCTACATGTGAAGTGGAGTACATAGCTGCTTCGGAAGTAGCAAATGAAGGAGTCTGGATGAAGGTGTTCATATCCGATCTATTTCTAATACCTAGTGCATCAGGTCCAATGAAAATATTTTGTGACAATACTGGAGCAATTGCCTTGGCGAAGGAATCCAGATTTCACAAAAATACCAAACATATCAAGAGACGCTTCAACTCCATTCAAGATTTGGTCAAGGAGGGAGACATAGCTATTTGCAAAATACATACGGATCTGAATGTTGCGGACCCATTGACTAAGCCTCTTCCACGAGCAAAACATGATCAGTACCAAGACTCCATGGGTGTTAGATACATTACAATGTAATCTAGATTATTGACTCTAGTGCAAGTGGGAGACTAAAGGAAATATGCCCTAGAGGCAATAATAAAGTTGTTATTTATATTTCCTTATTCATGATAAATGTTTATTATTCATGCTAGAATTATATTAACTGGAAACTTGATACATGTGTGAATGTGTAGACAAACAAACGTGTCCCTAGTATGCCTCTACTAGACTAGCTCGTTGATCAAGCATGGTTAAGTTTCCTAACCTTATACATGAGTTGTCATTTGCTAAATGGGATCACATCATTAGTGGAATGAAGTGATGGACAAGACCCATCCGTTAGCTTAGCATAATGATCGTTCAGTTTTATTGCTACTACTTTCTTCGTGTCAAATATATATTCCTCCAACTATGAGATTATGCAACTCCGGACACCAGAGGAATGCCTTGTATGCTATCAAATGTCACAACGTAACTGGGTGATTATAAATATGCTCTACAGGTATCTCCGAAGGTGTTTGTTGGGTTGGCATAGATCGAGATTAGGATTTTGTCACTCCGAGTATCGGAGAGGTATCTTTGGGCCCTCTCGGTAATGCACATCATATGAAGCCTTGCAAGCAATGTGACTAATGAGTTAGTTACGGGATGATGCACTACGGAACGAGTAAAGAGACTTTCCGGTAACGAGATTGAACTAGGTATGAGGATACCGACGATCGAATCTCGGGCAAGTAACATGCCGATGACAAAGGGAATAACGTATGTTGACATTGCGGTTCGATAGATAAAGATCTTCATAGAATATGTCAGAATCAATATGAGCATCCAGGTTTCGCTATTGTTTATTGACCGGAGAGGTGTCTCGGTCATGTCTACATAGTTCTCGAACCCGTAGGGTCCGCATGCTTAACGTTCGATGACGATATGTATTACATGAGTTATGTGTTTTGGTGACCGAAGTTTGTTCGGAGTTCCGGATGAGATCACGAACATGACGAGGTGTCTTGAAATGGTCGAGAGGTAAAGATAGATATATTGGAAGGTTATATTCGGACACCGGAATGGTTCCGGAGAGGTTCAGGTATTTTTCGGAGTACCGAGGGGTTACCGGACCCCCCCCCCCCAGGAAGTAATGGGCCTTATTGGGCCATAGGGGAGAGGAGGAGGCATGCCACAACAGGTGGCGCCCCCCCCAAGGGAGTCCGAATTGGACAAGGGGGACAGGGCGCGGCCCCCCTTTCCTTCTCCCTCTCCCTCTCTTTCCCTCTTTCCCCGTCCTTTGGAAAGGAAGGGGGGCGACTAGGACTGCGAGTCCTAGTTGGACTCCCCCCACTTGGGCGCGCCCTAGGACGGCCCTCTCCCGTCTCCTCCTTTATATACGGGGGCATGGGGCAACCCAAAGCACAACAGTTGTTTCTTAGCCATGTGCGGTGCCCCCTCCACCGTTTACTCCTCCGGTCATATTGTCGTAGTGCTTAGGCGAAGCCCTGCGTGGATCACATCACCAGCACCGTCACCACGCCGTCGTGCTGACGAAACTCATCAACTCCTTCATACCTCTACTAGATCAAGAGTTCGAGGGACATCATCGAGCTAAACGTGCGTAGAACTCGGAGGTGTCGTACATTCTGTACTTGATCAGTTGATTCGAGAAGACATTCAACTACATCAACCACGTTAAGTTAACGCTTCCGCTTACAGTCTATGAGGGTACATGGACACACTCTCCCCCTCTTGTTTCTATGCATCTCCTATATAGATCTTGCATGAGCGTAGGAATTTTTTTGAAATTGCATGCTACGTTTCCCAACAGCTTCAATTGATTATGACAACAAAGTTGCTATCTATGATGATTATGGTTATGACATGTACGCTATAAAGAACAATGATAACCATGAAACTTGTCATCATGATTTTAATGCTCAAATCGATTGTGAAAATCAAGTATCATATGATAGTTATTTTCTTGAGTTTGCTCCCACTATTATGAATGAGAAGAAATTTGCTTATGTCGAGAGTAATAAAATTTCTATGCTTGTGGATCATGAAAAGAATGCTTTGTGTGATAGCTATATTGTTGAATTCATTCATGATGCTACTGAAAATTATTATGCGAGAGGAACATATGCTTTTACATATCTCACTGATACGTCCATTTTGCATCATGTTTTTGTGTTGATATTTATTGCATTATGGACTGTTATTTCACATTATGGTACAATACTTATGTCTTTTCTCTGTTATTTTACAAGATTTACATGAAGAGGGAGAATGCCGGCAGCTGGAATTCTGGACCGGAAAGGAGTAAATCTGAGATACTATTCCGCACAACTCCAAATGTCCCGAAACTTTATGGAGAATTGTTTTGGAATATATAAAATATATTGGGCAAAGAAACAAAAGAAGGGGACCCGCCAGGTGGCCACAAGCCTGGGGGCGCACGCTAACCCCAGGGTGCGCCTCCCGAGCTTGTGGGCCCCCTGGCCAGCCCCATGTGTCCATCTTCTATGATATGAAGGGTTTTGACCTAGGAAAAATCATAAGGAAGATTTTAGGACGAAGGGCCTCCTTCTCGAGGCGGAACCTGGGTAGAAGCAACCTAGGGCTCCGGCGGAGCTATTCTGCCGGGGAAACTTCCCTCCGGGAGGGGGGATTCAAAGCCATCATCATCACCAATGATCCTGTCATCGTAGGAGGACTAATCTTCATCAACATATTCATCAGCACCATCTCCTCCCAAACCCTAGTTCATCTGTTGTATTCAATCTTTGTCCCAAAACAATAGATTGGTACCCGTGGGTTGCTAGTAGTGTTGATTACTCGTTGTAGTTGATGCTAGTTGGTTTATTTGGTGGAAGATCATATGTTCAGACCCTTAATAATATTTATTACCCCTCTGATCTTGTACATGAACATGCTTTGTGAGTAGTTATGTTTATTCCTGAGGACATGGGAGAAGTCTTGTTATAAGTAATCATGTGAATTTAACCTTGTGATCTTAACCTTGTGGTCGTGGGTTCGGGCCCCACGGTGGGCGCCAACTGTCGTTGTTTTGTCACGGCAGATGTCCTAGTGTGAGGACTTAGTCATAAGGCCAACGCAATTAGGTAGTAGCTTGAACGCAAGAGACGCGAGGTTTTACCCAGGTTCAGCCCCTCACGATGGAGGTAAAGGCCTACATCCTGCTTGATTGATATTGATCATGGTGATTCTCATGATTACAAGGGTGCTCTTTTGCTACCTCTACCTCGAGAGCTATTGACTTGTCTGTCTCCAACTTCTCCCTCCTGGGGTGCCCTGCCCCTCCTTATATAAGTTGGAGGTGCAGATTACATGTAGAGTCCTAGTAGGAATAGGACTATTCTATGACAAGTGGAATTCTAGTCTTGCTTCCTTTGTAGGGAAATATTCCTTATGCCTTCCTTCTCAAAACGGCCCACCATCACATGAGTCGGCCTTCCCATGAGTCTCCTTATGGGTCGTTGGGTCTTGTCGTCTGTCTGACCCGCCCGCCGGGTTACTAATGAGTTGCCAAGCTCGAGCGGGTTACCCGTGAGTCGCTTGGTCCGGGAGGGTCACTAGTGAGTCGCCAAGCTCCTGCCGGGTTATACATCAGGCAGGGTTACACCATGGGGTATATCCCCGACAGTATTCGTTCGATATTTTGATGAGATGTATGTTGTCTTTCCTCTAGTGGTGTTATGTAACACCCCCAATGTCATGCTACAGCAGCCCACTATGATTATAGCTGATCATTTTGCTAAATAGTGCTTGATCAACTACGATTCAAATATCATTTGAAATTCCACTTTGAAATGAAATTTAATTTGCAAGTGATATATGGGGTTGCACCAAAGTTGCTGCAAAATAGTTCATCATTTAGCCAAAATTCCATAACATTTAATTGTTAAGGAAAACAACATCACCTAAGATCTAAGATGGATTGTAACATTTATTACAGCCCAATTTCAGCATTTTAAAGTGTTATTTTATTTGTGAAAAATGCAATTGGATTCCTTTGGCCTCCAAACTTTTTGTGGCACTGCCTAAAAATGCAAACTATTTAATAGGCTAAGTTCCACATTTTTCTCAGCTCTTTTGGTTACCCTAAATAATCTTTTCTCTGTCTCTGTTTCAAATAAAAGAGGAAATTTGAAATAATAATAGAAAAGGGGGCCGAACCCCACCCCCGCTGGGCCTCGGCCCAGCGAGTCGCCGAGTTGGCAGACCCACCAGGCCCACCCGTTGCCTTCTTATCCCCTCCCACTCCCGTGACCTAAACCGCTACCCCCCTTTCAGTCCACTCCCCCCCTCCCCCGATTCACCCCTCTCCCTTGTCACTCGCATGATCCTGATCTGGATCGGGACCCCGCCGCCCTGATACGTCTCCAACGTATCTATAATTTTTTATTGTTCCATGCTATTACATTACACCATTAGGATGTTTATGGGCTTTATTTTACACCTTTATATCATTTTTGGGACTAACCTACTAACCGGAGGCCTAGCCCGTATTGCTGTTTTTTTGCCTATTTCAGTTTTCCGAAGAAAAGGAATATCAAACGGAGTCCAAACGGAATGAAACCTTCGGGAGCGTGATTTTTGGAACGAACGTGATCCAGAGGACTTGGAGTGCAAGTCAAGAAGCAGCCGAGGCTCCCACGAGATAGGAGGGCGCGCCCCCTGTCCCGTGGGCCCCTCGGGCGTCCATCGACGTACTTCTTCCTCCTATATATACCTACGTACCCCGAAATCATCCAGGGAGCAGACAAAACACAATTTCCACCACCGTAACCTTCTGTATCCGCGAGATCCCATCTTGGAGCCTTCGTCGGTGTTCTGCCGGAGGGGGAATCAACCACGGAGGGCCTCTACATCAACATCCTTGCCCCTCCGATGAGTTGTGAGTAGTTTACCACAGACCTACGGGTCCATAGTTATTAGCTAGATGGCTTCTTCTATCTTTTTGGATCTCAATACAATGTTCTCTCCCTCTCTTGTGGAGATCTATTCGATGTAATCTATTTTTGCGGTGTGTTTGTCTAGATCCAATGCATTGTGGGTTTATGATCGAGTTTATCTATGAATAATATTTGAATCTTCTCTGAATTCTTTGATGTATGATTGAGTTATCTTTGCAAGTCTCTTCGAATTATCAGTTTGGTTTGGCCTACTAGATTGATCTTTCTTGCCATGGGAGAAGTGCTTAGCTTTGGGTTCAATCTTGTGGTGTCCTTACCCAGTGACAGAAAGGGTTGCAAGGCACGTATTGTATTGTTGCCATCGAGGATAACAAGATGGGGTTTATATCATATTGCATGAGTTTATCCCTCTACATCATGTCATCTTGCTTAATGCATTACTCTGTTCTTATGAACTTAATATTCTAGATGCAGGCAGGAGTCGGTCGATGTGTGGAGTAATAGTAGTAGATGCAGGCAGGAGTCGGTCTACTTGTTATGGAAGTGATGCCTATATACATGATCATGCCTAGATAATCTCATAATTATTCGCTTTTCTATCAATTGCTCGACAGTAATTTGTTCACCCACCGTAATACTTATGCTATCTCGACAGAAGCCACTAGTGAAACCTATGGCCTCCGGGTCTATCTCTTATCATATTTGCTTCCAATCTACTTTTATTTGATCTTTACTTTCTGCATCTATATTATAAAATACCAAAAATATATTTATCTTATCATACTATCTCTATCAGATCTCACTTTTGCAAGTGGCCGTGAAGGGATTGACAACCCCTTTATCGCGTTGGTTGCGAGTTCTCAGTTTGCTTGTGTAGGTGCGTGGGACTTTTGAGGAGCCTCCTACTGGATTGATACCTTGGTTCTCAAAAACTGAGGGAAATACTTACGCTACTATTGCTGCATCACCCTCTCCTCCTCGAGGAAAACCGACGCAAGCTCAAGACATAGCAAGAAGGATTTCTGGCGCCGTTGCCGGGGAGGTCTTTGCTCAAGTCAAGACATACCAAGTACCCATCACAAACCCATCTCCCTCGCATTCACATTATTTGCCATTTGCCTCTCGTTTTACTCTCCCCAATTCACCCTTGCCGTTTTATTCGCCCTCTCTTTCCCAATCTTCTCCTCTCTTTCGCTTGCCTTTTTCTGTTTGCCCGTGTGTTAGTTCGTTTACCTTGTCATCATGGCTAGCTCTGTCTTTATCCCTTCGTATCCCGACTTTGAAGTTCTTCACTTCAAGCAAGGACAAGGAGAAAATTTAAAAGATGCTTGGTTTAGGATGTTAGAATCTTATCGTAGTTGTGCCGTGGAAGGAGATTTCAAGATTTTAATGCGCAGTTTTTATGTTGGGTTAACCATATCCCATAGACAACTTCTTGATTTTGCAACAAAAGGATGTTTTATTGAAATTGATCCTAGTTTCACTTATGAAATTATAGAAGGGATTGTAGGAGTACTTCCCCTAAAAAAGGGATCATCCTTCTCTCTTGAAGGAACTCAAATTTAAGAGAAACTTTGTGAATTGCAAAAAATTGTTGAACCACTTAAGAATATTGGTGGGAGTATCAACCACATGAATAACTTGATTGTACTTTGTAATAAGCGGTTGGATGCTTTAGATCAAAGGATATCTGAGCATGAAGGGAAACGCAAAGAGCCTCCCGGACCTGAGTACAACTCCATTAAAAAGTTGAGTGCCAAAGATGACACTACTTAGATCTATCTTTGCTTTTATGCCTAGCTAGGGGCGTTAAACGATAGCGCTAGTTGGGAGGCAACCCAATTTTTCTTTATGTTTTTTGTTTTTGCTCCTGTTTAGTAATAAATCTTGCATCTACTCTCTGTTTAGATTTTTTTTATCTTTTAATTAGTGTTTGTGCCAAGTAGAACCTATAGAATAACTTATGATGATAGTTGATTTGATTCTGCTGAAAAACAGAAACTTTGCGCGCACGAATATATTTTTGTTGAATCACAGGAACGTGCTTTTGCGTTGATTCTTTTTGCTGCTGTTCAATAAACAAATTTTCCAGGACTTCCTATTTTGGTAGAAGTTTTAGAGTTCCATAAGTTTGCGTTAGTTACAGATTGCTACAGACTGTTCTGTTTTTGACAGATTCTGTTTTTCGTGTGTTGTTTGCTTATTTTGATGCATCTATGGCTATTAAAATAGTTTATAAACCATAGATAAGTTGGAATACAGTAGGTTTAACACATAAATAAATAAAGAATGAGTTCATTTCAGTACCTTATGTGATGGTTTTGTTTTCTTTCACTAACGGAGCTTATAAGATTTCTTATTGAGTTTTGTGTTGTGAAGTTTTCAAGTTTTGGGTAAAGCTTTTATGGACTATGGAATAAGGAGTGGCAAGAGCCTAAGCTTGGGGATGCCCAAGGCACACCAAGATATTCAAGGATAGCCAAAAGCCTAAGCTTGGGGATGCCCCGGGAAGGCATCCCCTCTTTCGTCTTCGTTCATTGGTAACTTCACTTGGAGCTATATTTTTATTCGTCACATGATATGTGTTTTGCTTGGAGCGTCGTGTATTATATTAGTCTTTTCTTTTCAGTTACCACAATCATCCTTTCTGTACACACCTTTTGGGAGAAGCCTATTTGATTAGAATTTGCTATAATACTCTATGTGCTTCACTTATATCTTTTGAGCTTGATAGTTTTTGCTCTAGTGCTTCACTTATATCTTTTAGAGCACGGTGGTGTCTTAATTTTTAAGAAATTTCTAGTCTCTCATGCTTCACTTATATCTTTTTGAGAGTCTTTTAGAACAGCATGGTATTTGCTATGGTTACAAAGTTGTTCTTAGAATGATGAGCATCCAAGTTGGGTATAATAAAAACTATCATAGAAAAAGAATTGGATGCTATGATCAACTTGATGCTTGATAATTGTTTTGAGATATAAAGGTAGTAATGTTAGGGTCATGCTAGTGGGTAATTATGAAATTGAGAAATACTTGTGTTGAAGTTGGCAAGTCCCATAGCATGCACGTATGGTAAAAGTTGTGTGACAAATTTGTTGCATGAGGTGCTCTTTTGATTGTCTTCCTTATGAGTGGCAGTCGGGGACGGGCGATGGTCTTTTCCTACCAATCTATCCCTCTTGGGGCATGCGTAGTAGTACTTTTCTTCGAGGGCTAAGTAGACTTTTGTAATAAGTATATGAGTTCTTTTTTGACTAATGTGAGTCCATGGATATACGCACACTCATCCTTCTAGCCTTTATTATTACCGTGCAACTTTCGCCGGTATCATAAACCCTTATTTACCTTCCTCAAAACAGCCACCATACCTACCTATTATGGCATTTCCATAGCCATTCTGAGATATATTGCCATGCAACTTTCCACCGTTCCGTTTATTATGACACGTTTCATCATTGTCATATTGCTGTTTTGCATGATCATGTAGTTGACATCGTATTTGTGGCAAGGCCACCTTCATAATTTTCATACATGTCGCTCTTGATTCATTGCATATCCCGGTACACCGCCGGAGGCATTCATATAGAGTCATATCTTGTTCTAGCTTTGAGTTGTAATTCTTGAGTTGTAAATCCATAAAAGTGTGATGATCTTCATTATTAGAGTATTGTCCTAGTGAGGAAAGGATGATGAAGGCTATGATTCCCCCACAAGTCGGGATGAGACTTCGGACTTTACAAAAAGAAAGGAAAAAAAATGAGAAAATAAAATAAAATGAGAAAGGCCAAAAGGAAAAAAAGAAAGGCCAAAGAAAAAAAATAAAAAAATAAAAAAAATAAAAAAAATAAAATGAGAGAAAAAGAGAGAAGGGACAATGCTACTATCTCTTTTTCCACACTTGTGCTTCAAAGTAGCACCATGATCTTCATGATAGAGAGTCTCCTATGTTGTCATTTTCATATACTAAGTGGGAATTTTTTATAGAACTTGGCTTGTATATTCCAATGATGGGCTTCCTCAAAATGCCCTAGGTCTTCGTGAGCAAGCAAGTTGGATGCACACCCACTTAGTTTCTTTTATTGAGCTTTCATATATTTATAGCTCTAGTGCCTCCGTTGCATGGCAATCCCTACTCACTCACATTGATATATATTAATGGGCATCTCCATATATCTCGTTGATACGCCTAGTTAATGTGAGACTATCTTCTCCCTCTTTGTCCTCACAACCACCACCATATACCACCATAGTGCTATGTCCATGGCTTGCGCTCATGTATTGCGTAAGAGTTGAAAAAGCTGAAGCGCGTTAAAAAGTATGAAACAATTGCTCAGCTCGTCATCGGGGTTGTGCATGATGGGAGTATTTTGTGTAATGAAAATGAAACATGGCCTAACAATATGATTTTGTAGGGATAAGCTTTCTTTGGCTATGCTATTTTGATAGGACATGATTATTTGTTAGTATGCTTTGAAGCATTATTATTTTTATATTTTATAAGATTTTATTTTGAATCATTTGGATCTGAACATTCATGCCACAATAAAGAAAATTACATTGAGAATTATGCTAGGTAGCATTCCACATCAAAAATTTCTTTTTTATCATTTACCTACTCGAGGACGAGCAGGAATTAAGCTTGGGGATGCTTGATACGTCTCCAATGTATCTATAATTTTTTATTGTTCCATGCTATTATATTACCCCTTTTGGATGTTTATGGGCTTTATTTTACACATTTATATAATTTTTGGGACTAACCTACTAACCGGAGGCCTAGCCCATATTGCTGTTTTTTTGCCTATTTCAGTTTTTCGAAGAAAAGGAATATCAAACAGAGTCCAAACGGAATGAAACCTTCGGGAGCATGATTTTTGGAACGAACGTGATCCAGAGGACTTGGAGTGCAAGTCAAGAAGCAGCCGAGGCTCCCACGAGATAGCAGGGCGTGTCCCTTGTCTCGTGGGCCCCTCGGGCATCCACCGACGTACTTCTTCCTCCTATATATACCGACATACCCCGAAAACATCCAGGGAGCACACGAAACACAATTTCCACCACTGTAACCTTCTGTATCCGCGAGATCCCATCTTGGAGCCTTCGTCGGTGTTCTGCCGGAGGGGGAGTCGACCACGGAGGGCCTCTACATCAACATCCTTGCCCCTCCGATGAGTTGTGAGTAGTTTACCACAGACCTACGTGTCCATAGTTATTAGCTAGATAGTTCTTGTCTCTTTTTGGATCTCAATACAATGTTCTCCCCCTCTCTTGGTGGAGATCTATTCGATGTAATCTATATTTGCGGTGTGTTTGTCGAGATCCGATGAATTGTGGGTTTGTGATCAAGTTTATCTATGAATAATATTTGAATCTTCTCTAAATTGTTTTATGTATGATTGAGTTATCTTTGTAAGTCTCTTCGAATTATCAGTTTGGTTTGGCCTACTAGATTGATCTTTCTTGCCATGGGAGAAGTGCTTAGCTTTGGGTTCAATCTTGCGGTGTCCTTACCCAGTGACAGAAAGGGTTGCAAGGCACGTATTGTATTGTTGCCATCGAGGATAACAAGATGGGGTTTATATCATATTGCATGAGTTTATCCCTCTACATCATGTCATATTGCTTAATGCGTTACTCTGTTCTTATGAACTTAATATTCTAGATGCAGGCAGGAGTTGGTCGATGTGTGGAGTAATAGTAGTAGATGCAGGCAGGAGTCGGTCTACTTGTTATGGACGTGATGCCTACATACATGATCATGCCTAGATAATCTCATAATTATTCGCTTTTATATCAATTGATCGACAGTAATTTGTTCACCCACCATAATACTTATGCTATCTCGAGAGAAGCCACTAGTGAAACCTATGGCCCCCGAGTCTATCTCTTATCATATTTGCTTTCAATCTACTTTTATTTGCATCTTTACTTTCTGCATCTATATTATAAAATACCAAAAATATATTTATCTTATCATACTATCTCTATCAGATCTCACTTTCGCAGTGGCCATGAAGGGATTGACAACCCCTTTATCGCGTTGGTTGCGAGTTGTCAGTTTGTTTGTGTAGGTGCGTGGGACTTTTGAGGAGCCTCCTACTGGATTGATACCTTGGTTCTCAAAAACTGAGGGAAATACTTATGCTATTATTGCTGCATCACCCTCTCCTCTTCGAGGAAAACCAACGCAAGCTCAAGACGTAGCACGCCCCGATGCCCGCTATCGCTGGTCACCGACACCATCACCTCCCTGCCCTCGCGTCGGACTACCCCGCCCCCCGCCTCTCCATCACCGGTTGCCGCCGAGCCTCGCCGACCCCTTGTCTCGGCAACGGCCATGAGCGCCTCGCTCCTCTCCTCTCTTCCCGGTCGCGTCACCGCACTCGCACTCCGGCCACGCCCTGCGCTTGCCCTGCGTCGGCCACGTCCGCTCCGCCGCTGCGCCCGCACCGCCCACTCGCCCGCCGCTCGCTTCCACCGTGGCCTCGCCCCTCGTACGCCAGCGCCCGCCTGTGCTGCTCTGCAGCTCACGCGTGTGCATGCCGCCCCCGCTTCCCTCGCGCCCAGGCCGTGTAGCTACCGTGTCGGCCACGCTCGTCCCACTCCCCCCCCCCCCGCGCTGCTTCCCCCGCTCGCCCCTCGCCTTGCCGCCGCTTCTGTTGCTTCTCCGCTTCTACGGCAGCCGCTGCTCGTGTTGCCGTCACGCGACTCTCCACACCCAACCCCACCATCGCGCGCTGCCTGCAGCTGGTGATGGGTGTCGTCATCGTCGACGAGCTCGACGTCACCGCCGTGCGCGCCTCCCCTGGCTGCTCCGCGTTGCCCTCCCCGCGCACCGCTGCCGCCCCTCGTCGCCCCTGCACCCGCCTCCGCCTGTCGCGGCCCGCCGGTGAGCCCCGCCGTGGCCATGGCCTCTCCCCGCCCTGGGTAGACTACGGGCGCTCGTCGCCCGTTACGCTCGTGGCCACTGCCCGTTAAGCCGCGCCCGCCCTGGATGGCCTCTGGCCTACTTACACGTGGGGCCCAGTCCCCAGGAACTCTTAAAAAAGATATAAAAATAGGAAATAATTATTTAATTAATTAAATGAATTAATCCTGATAATTAACCTGCTAATTACCTGTTAGTTAAACTATGATAATGACAGTGGGACCCACATGTAAGATTGACACAGTCAACAACCCTATTGACTACAGACATCATGCTGATGTCATGATGATGTCATAACCATGTTTTCCATTTAATTAAATCTGTTAATTCTAAAATGTTTTAGAAACTTTATAAATTAATATAAAATAATCTGTAAGTCAGATGAAAAAGTTTTCTACATGAAAGTTGCTCAGATAGCGAGACGAATCCAAATACGCAGTCCGTTTGTCTGCCACACATCCCTAGCATAGCGAACATGCAACCGCCCTCCTCCGATTCATCTATCCGAAAATGCCAAACTCCAGGAAAACTTTCCCGGATGTTATTCCCCTTTGCCAGTATCGTGTAGCCCTGCGTTAGAACACCCCTAGCACCGCTTATTTTCATGTCATGCAGCTGTGTGCTTTGTATTTACTGTTTCTTCCCCCCTCTTATTCTTCGGTAGACCCCGAGACCGCTGCTGATGCCGCTGTGATCGATTACGTCGACGACGACCCTTCTTCCCTTTTTGCGGAGCTTCCAGGCAAGCCCCCTCTTTGATCATCCCGATATCGCCCATTCCATCCTCTCTCTTGCTTGCATTAGATTTTGCTACTGTAATTGATTGCTCCTATTTTTATGCATAGCCTGCTTTTGTACCTGCTATTGTTACCTACCTGCTTATCCTAAACTGCTTAGTATAGTTTGGTTGGTGATCCATCAGTGACCCCCACCTTGTCCTTGTTGCCCCTGCTTCATCATCGACGACTCGATCAACGTGATCAACGACCAGAGCCCGTCACCTCACATCACATCACGCCCCTTTTGTTGCTCGACTCTGAAGAGCTACTATCGAGTGCCGAGGGTGATACCTCGTAACGCACTCCTGATGATAACTCTGTAATGTAGCTATCTGGTCGTGGTCATCGAGGGTGATTCCTCTTTCACCACCCCTGATATGACTCTGTCCCGCAACCTCTCAAGTGTGGACCTCGACGGTGATTCCTCCCACGTTCACCCTTGATGATTACATCGAGTGGGATCCACCGAGGGTGATTCCTTGGGTTTTCCCCTTGATGTTTTGGACACACGGTTACCCGGACTTTACTTGAGACCGTTGTTGAAGTCGGGTCAGCCCTGAGAGAGAGAGAGAGTTGAGTGTTGGAGAGACTATGATTTGAAGCACAAGATCAAGGAGTTCATCATCAACACACCGTCTATTACCTTTTGGAGAGTGGTGTCTCCTAGATTGGTTAGGTGTCACTTGTGAACCTCTAACAAGATTGTGGAGTTGAACCAAGGAGTTTGTAAGGGCAAGGAGATCGCCTACTTCGTGAAGATCTACTCGAGTGAGGCAAGTCCTTCGTGGGCGATGGCCATGGTGGGACAGACAAGGTTGCTTCTTCGTGGACCCTTCACGGGTGGAGCCCTCCGTGGACTCGCGCAGCCATTACCCTTCGCGGGTTGAAGTCTCCATCAACATGGATGTATGATAGCACCACCTACCGGAACCACGCCAAAATTCTCCGTGTCTACATTGCGTTTGCCTTCTCCAAACCCTTCCCTTTACCTTCATATGCAATGTTTTACTTTCCACCGCTACACTCTTATAATTGCATGTGTAGGTTGATTGCTTGACTTGTCCTAAGTTGCTAAAATCTGCCAAGACTTAAAATTGGGAAAAGGCTAGATTTTTACTTGGTCAAGTAGTCTAATCACCCCCCTCTAGACCTACTTTCGATCCTACACTATGTTTTGAAACCAATGCAATGGAGACCAAAGCTTTGATACCACTTGTAGGATCAAAAGTATGTCTAGAGGGGGCTGATTAGACTACTTGACCAAACAAAAACTTATCCTTTTCCCAGTTTTAGTTGTTGGCAGGATTTAGCAATTCTACCAAGCCAAGCAACACCCTGCACATGCAAGTCTAAGAGTTATGCAATGAAAAGTAAAGACTTTGCGTATGAACGTAAAGGAGGGATCAGACAAATCCAACGCAATGAAGGCTCAATGATTTTTGGCGTGGTTCTGATAGGTGGTGCTATTGTACATCCACCTTGATGGAGACTTCAACCCACATAGGGTAACAGCTGCGCGAGTCCACGAAGGGCTCCACCGACGAAGGGTACACAAAGAAGCAACCTTGTCTATTCCACCATGGCTTAGGACCATGAAGGACTAGCCTCACTCGGGGTAGATCTTCATGAAGTAGGCGATCTCCTTGTCCTTACAACTCCTTGGTTCAACTCCACATGATCTTGAGGCTCCCAAGTGACACCTAACCAATCTAGGAGACACCACTCTCCAAAAGATAATAGATGGTGTGTTGACGATGAACTCCTTGCTCTTGTGCTTCAAAAGATAGTCTCCTCAACACTCAATCACTCTCTCAAAGATTTGGCTTGGGTAGGAGAAGGATTGGAGTGGAAAGCAACTTGAGGAGGCTAGAAATCAAGGTTCAAATGGTTGGATTGGAATGCCTTGATCTCAACACATGAGTAGGTGATTCTCTCCCAGAAAATGAATGGTGGAAGTGTAGTTTCATTCCGATGGCTCTCTTTGAGAGTATGTGGGGTTGGATGGGTATTTATGGCCAACACTAAAAATCCAATTGTTACAAACTTTGTACACAACTCGGTGGTACCGAAATGGAATCTTGGTGGAACCGAACAGTGCAAAAGATTCAAACGTTAGGCATTTCGGTGAGACCGAATGAATCCACTCGGTGGCTTCGATTAGCGATGACCTAAGCGGAACCTCATCTCGGTAGTTTCGATCATTTCAACTTGGTAATTCCAAAATGAAGTCGATGGGTTACAGAAACTTGGCCACTGCACTTCGGTGGGACCAAATGCCATCTCGGTGGAATTGAGTTTCTAGGGTTTGGTTGTGGCTCTGTCTAGGTTGAACTATGTATCGGTGGGACCGACTTAGATATTTAGAGTTTGACAGGATGGAATGTGGGAAAGTGGTTGAGGGTTTTGGAGAAATATCTTC
This sequence comes from Triticum aestivum, assembly GCF_018294505.1. Lineage (NCBI taxonomy): Eukaryota > Viridiplantae > Streptophyta > Magnoliopsida > Poales > Poaceae > Triticum > Triticum aestivum. The sequence continues at coordinate 97,836,679 of NC_057807.1, read as the reverse complement.
AAGCACTTGAGCAACTAAGTCATGATTAAAACTGCATCCCTTTTAATAGTATTGACTCAATGTGATCTTGGATCACTTAACCAAAATGAAGTCTTGGAGCTTTTGCCAATATGTTCTTCTTAGCATTTTGAGGGGTCCACATCCACATGTCCTTGTCATGCCAACATTGAAATTTCCCGAACTATTTCTTTAAGTAGGCATTAGTTCAATGACATATATGTTATTATTAATTACCAACACCACCCAGGGATTAGTTGCACTTTCACTAAGTTCCCGAGAGACCTTCCACGAGGCTGACAAGAGGAGGCAAGCCCGAGGAATATGAAGGTGCCTAGGAGATCATCTTGAGGCCCAAGCTACCCTGGCGGCTCTTCAAGGATGTTGTCAAACTCCACTCCGTTTTCAGCTTCTATGGGGAAGAAGCAAACTGACAAGATAGGGGACAACATTCCGTACATCACAATGCTCATCCAAATGTATGTCATGACATGTTAAGTTGATGAATTGATCAATGCAGCAAGAAACAATTTAATTGAAGTGGAAGCTCATTCCTATGTTCAAAAGCAAATATCAATGCAATTTGGGGAATGGTCAATCCATACTATTATGGCTTGACAACTGGCTTGATATTCCTTTAGCCAGTAAATTCAGAGATCTTCACTCTTTTGTCAAAAATGATCTGCAATATGTAGCCTCCTGGATATTAGTGGAAGACCCTCATCAACTGTTACATACCCCTCTATCTGAGCAAGCACATGGCCAGTTGATTGAATTGCAAAGGCTAGTAGAAGCACGCTGGTCTACACAAAGGAAAGATACTTGTAAAGGAATTAGGTAAAACAAACACTACTCATCCATCAAGATGTACCATTCCATCTTCTATAGGACTGAGGAGAATCATCTATTCGAATGGACCTAGAAGACAACCAATAGCCTCAGACATAAAACATTTTCCTGGTTGTTGCTTCATGATAGAGTTAACACCAGGAATCTGCTTAAGAGAAAAAACATGCACCTAGATTGCTATGAATGTGTCTTCTGCAATGAGAACGTTGAAGAAACCTTGAGACATCTTTTTTGGGACTGCAATTTTGCTCAAGACTACTGGAACAACATTTTTTTCCATTGGAAAACATGGCATATCAAGTTTTCATGATATCATGCTCATACACTCTTCACTTCCTAAAGGAATAGCTTTGGATATTATTATCCAAGGATGTTCGAGAATTTGGACTCAACGAAATGGCGAGAAATTGCCAAGTGTAATTACGATGTTGAAAATTCAGGTTCAAGGAAGATTTGATGCTTGTGCAGCATAGAATAAAGGCAAAACATTTGATGTGACTACATGAATGGGTTACTGCACATTTGTGATGTTGGTCGGCAATTAGATCACCAAATTAGTTCCACCATGTTTCCTAAGCGAGGCATCGACTTAATTGAGGTGGAATTGGTCAATTTATAGCAATTCCAAACTTCAAGACATAAATCGAATGGGTTTAAACATGTTTGGCCCTAAATAGGATATTTCCAAGTTCTTAACATGTATGATTATGGCATAAACATGTATAGTCTATTTTTCTGAAATTTTTGTCATATTATTACACATATTTCTTGGATCATCAATTATATGGCGCAAATAAATTATACCTATTTTTTCTAAATTATATATGAATATTTAATGGTTGGAAGTCCTAGAAAATAAGCTTAATGGCTATACACTGACATTGCTATAAAAAAACTATACACTGACATTCCGTTAGAATTAGAAAAAGCTATACACCGAGATGCGTGCGAGCACGTGCGGATCCTGTCTAACTGGAATACAGAATCATGACCAGAACCCTGGGCCCGCCTTGCCAGTTGCCATGCCCAAATCACCCGATAATATCTCCCGCAGCTTCCTCCCAACACAACGACCATTTCTTTTCCATACTTCCACACCTCACCAGACCAATCCCCTGATCCGTCTCTCTCGTCGCCCGCGGCGGCGGGGGCGGTGGCGCGCAGCCGTTGACCCGATGACCGGCGGAGGCGGAGAGGACGTCCCCGCGCCGAGGCGGCGCCCCCTGACGGTGCTCCCCCTCGTCGCGCTCATCTTCTACGACGTCTCGGGCGGGCCGTTCGGCATCGAGGACTCTGTCCGCGCTGGCGGCGGCGCGCTGCTCCCGCTCCTCGGCTTCCTCATCCTCCCGGTCCTTTGGTCGCTCCCTGAGGCCCTCATCACCGCCGAGCTCGCCTCCGCCTTCCCCACCAACGCTGGCTACGTCGCCTGGGTCTCCGCCGCGTTCGGCCCCACGGTCGCCTTCCTCGTCGGCTTCTCCAAGTGGGCCTCCGGCACCCTCGACAACGCGCTCTACCCGGTGCTCTTCCTCGACTACCTCCGCTCCAGCGGGCTCGCCCTCGCGCCACCGATCCGCTCTCTCGCCGTGCTCGGCCTCACCACCGCGCTCACCTACCTCAATTTCCGCGGCCTCCACCTCGTCGGCCTGTCCGCGCTTTTCCTCACCGCCTTCTCCCTGTCCCCGTTCGTCGCGCTCACCGTGCTAGCCATCCCCAAGATCCGCCCTTCCCGCTGGCTCGCCGTCAACCCCAAGGCCATCGACCCGCGCGGGTACTTCAACTCCATGTTCTGGAACCTCAACTACTGGGACAAGGCGAGCACGCTCGCCGGCGAGGTTGATGAGCCGAGGAAGACGTTCCCCAAGGCGGTGTTCGGCGCCGTGGCGCTCGTCGTCGGCGCGTACCTCATCCCGCTCCTGGCCGGCACCGGCGCGCTGCCATCGGAGACCGCGGCCGAGTGGACGGACGGGTTCTTCTCCGAGGTCGGGCAGAGGATCGGCGGGCCCTGGCTGCGCGTGTGGATCCAGGCCGCGGCGGCCATGTCAAACATGGGGCTCTTCGAAGCCGAGATGAGCAGCGACTCCTTCCAGCTCCTCGGCATGGCCGAGATGGGCATGATCCCCGCCATCTTCGCCCGGAGGTGATGAACTCGAATCTGAATCCGAAGTCGAAATCTAATCTTCCCGCCAAGAAGAAACCATAAAAACATGTCTCATCTTCCCGCGATGCATCGTCTTACACGCAGATCGCGACACGGAACGCCCACGTACAGCATCCTCTGCTCGGCGACGGGGGTGGTGGTCCTCTCCTTCATGAGCTTCCAGGAGATCATCGAGCTCCTCAACTTCCTCTACGGGCTCGGCATGCTCGCCGTGTTCGCGGCGTTCGTCAAGCTGCGTTTCAAGGACCCGGACCTGCCCCGGCCGTACCGGATCCCGCTCGGCTCCGTGGGGGCAGCCGTCATGTGCGTCCCGCCCGTGTTGCTCATCGGCACCGTCATGTGCCTCGCGTCGGCCACGACCATCGTCGTCAACATCATCGTGCTCGCCGTCGGGGTCGCCATGTACTTCGGCGTCGAACGTCTCAAGCGCAGCGGCTTGGTCGAGTTCTTGACGCCCGTGCCGTCCGACAGCTTCCACGGATCGTCGTCCGACGACGACGTCGAGGATGTTCGCGCCGTCCTCCTCCCCGCCGCCGTGCCCCCCGCCCAGGAGGAGGAAGTGGCCAGCAAGGCTGAGTAGCGCGCGCTCGCGGAGAGGCGGTCGCAATTTGTACCTCCACACATACGTACCTAGTACAGTTGTTGTACAGTAGGTTCAGTAAATGGGTTTATTTGTCATACACCAATAATCAATTCATTCATACCACAGTTAGTTGAGTTTTGTAAATCCCCGAGTTGTCATGGTGAAAACTGTAGTTGCTTCATGTTTGGGATTCATTGCAAGAATTTGAGCTCTGGATCTGGATGCAGAGCACTATGGGTTGATTGACTGAACTGAAATATAGTCAGGTTCCATTTAAAGTGCAGCACATATATACTCTGCAAGACTCAACGACAGCAAACATGTTCCGTTTTGCTGTATTTCAGAGCCAGCTTGAAGAAGTCATGTCAGTCTTTTTCTAACTGATCCACATCACAGCAAAAAATATAATGAGAATGAAAACTTCTTCTTTATATACATACGAGAATGAAAGCGTTCTGAAATGGATGCTGTGATGTGTAATGCGCGACAAAGGCAGCTCACTATACTACACACGTGACTCGTGCATATGGAAACATAGGAATTCCACTGCCAACTAACTGGATCAGATGATGGACTAGTGTAGATGCATGTCACCATCGGCTTGCTGGAGAGTGGACAGAAACGTGCCGCGCGGGGTGAGAGGGCTCAAATAAGTCGTCCTCTTGGACGGGATCAACACTGTCTATTCCTTTCCGCTGAAATGCTGAATCAAATACGGAAGCGATTGCAAGCGGAACCCCTCCCCTTGCACTTTTGTCTCCTAGTATAACTTTGTGTGCAACGCCGAGTAGCAGTAGGCTCAATTTGTTTGAGTGAGCAGGAGTTGTGTTTCTTCGGCAAAGTGCGGATAGATTGTGATGCGGTCAGCTTGGCTCTTGAGTAAAGTACTGCTATGACGAATCTTTTGTACGACTGATCGACCAGACTGCACTGCTCACCATTCCTATCTTTTTTTTAGAGCATCTCCAGCCGTTGGCCCGGAGAAGGCATAAAAATTGCCGCCTGGGAGCGAGCCGGCGGTATAATCGGTTCTGGGGCGGTTGGGCACCCAGCCGTCGCCCCAGGTCGCCTCCAGGCGTCGATGTCGGCCCATTTTTCGGTCCATTTTCAGCGAAAAGGCCCGATATCGGCGCGAATCGGCTCATATTCGGCGTGGTTCGTCGTGAGTTCTCAACATAAATAATATTTTTATCACATAGTTCATCACAGAAAATAAATAGAAATCAAATAATTCAATAGAAATTATATAGTTCAACAAATAAAAACACATATTTCATCACACGTCGAACTAGGCGTCGCCCTTGATCCTTCATAGGTGCTTCACCAGATCTTGCTGAAGTTGTTGATGCACCTATGGATCTCGGATCTAATGACGCATATTGAGGTAGGCAGTCCAGGTTGCCGGTAGCTGGTGATCAACTTGGACAAGAGGACCCTGCTTGTAGCATGGTTCAGTGTCAAACACTGTGAAAGAACATGCGGTAGCCCTATGTGACAGCCTGGATTTTTGCCTTCTCTTTTTTTTCGGACTTGCCTTCTCTCTCTTTCCGGACTTGGTTTTATCGTGGTTTTTGCCCTGATTTGAATTGGAGTTTGAATCATTTCAATTGGACTTGTCACTTGGGCATATCCTTGGCTTTCACCCAAGTGACCTATCTTCTTTATTCCTCTGGTCAAACCTCACAATAATCAAATGAATATCTTTAATAAAAGAAAAATATTCATTTCCCTCTCTGAAACTCACTTCGGAATCTTGTGCTCCAAAGCAACCTCAATTTTTTTTGCTCAGAAAAATCTGAGATAAATCCCAAATATTCTCAGAACCGTGGCACAACTTCCCATGTAAAAATATTGCATCACTTTTTGCAATATTTTTGCTGTAGAAAATCTTTTCACTTCTGGACCAGAAATGCACTTTGTACAGCAAGTACATTTTTCCTTGAGCTTTTAGCCTTGATCTTTCTTGAGCTTAAACACCCTCCTAAGAAACCCTAAACCCCAGGAGATTAGCCCTAATGGCCTTCTAGAAGGTGGCCAAACTTGGCGGCCAAGTTTCTGTACAGAAACTTGTCAGCTTAGTGAAGTCTAATCTGGTCGGCCTGGGCATGAGCCATCAACCCCCTAGACTAAACACTGCACGGTCGAGAGCGTAGACAAGGTTTGGCCGCTCCTGGGCGTTGTTTTGACCATGCCAGCCTAGTGACCGCGCGTGGACACGGTGCCTGGCATGCGTCTCGGCGCGGTCTGGCTGGCGCCTTGCACTCTGTTCCGCGCGTGCTCGATCCGGCGCTCGCCTCCGACTGCCACACTGCACCACAAGCATCGACCCATCACCCTTGACCGCTCCCTGGCGCTCGCTAACGCCAGAGCCACCGCAGCAAGCACGAGCACGTCGCGGCCAAAAGGCCACAGTGCGCACGTGCACTAGTCCGCTTCTCCAACCGCCTCCTGTGCTCGTCCCCAAGCGTGGGCAAGCTTCTGCGTTGACGCTGAGCGCTTGCCCCCTCTCGTTGGAGCTTCTCATCGCCGTTCGCCATGTGTCCAGAGAGCTCCGGCGGCGACACGTTCCCCCCTCCGCTCTGGCTATATATAGCGCCTCCTCCTCACTTGCTAGCCACGCACCACTCCACACCACCTCCACAAACATGTAGACGAGCAGAAGCCCGGTCGGGAAGGCCTCTGGCCGTCGCCCCGACCAGAGGACTCCGGAGATCCCCGCAGTCCAGCCGCCGCGCTCCGGTGCCTCTCGAGCTCAACTAGTTGCTTGGGCGGGGCATTGGGGGTTTGCTGGTGCTGCCTGGACCCCGCCAAGCCCTCGAAGCCGCCTCTAGCCGTCGTCTTCTTCCTCTTCGGCGAATCCCGTCCGCCACCGAAGCTTGCGAGCTCGACTGCGACCAGCTCCGTCCACCTCTCGCCAAGCCACGGGTACGGGCAGGTGCGCCTCGAGCCCCGCTTCAAATCTATCCCTCTTGTTTAGTCCCAAACCCCCTCATCACCGGCGTGAGCTCCGACGAAGCCCCACCTCCCTCTGATCTCGCTCTCTCTCTCTCTTTCTCTCTCTCTCCTGACGCGCAGGACCCACCTATCGGTCTCACCACTCGCGCCCTAAGCGGTACGAGTGGAGGCGTATTTCTGTTATACGCCTTCGACGTCACCCCCCAGGATTTCTGTTTAATTCAAATTTATTCAAAAATTTGACCAAACTTTGACCAGCCACCATTTCTAACCACAAGTTGAAATGATTTGATTCTTTTTGCATTGTCTTTGTTACAGAAAGCTCTAGCAGCACACAAGAAGGTGGATTTTTCCTTGCTGTCTAGAATTTTTGGTGATTTTCAGAATGTGTTTTGATTTCTTTTTGTGGTTTAAATTATTTTTCAGAAGGAGAAGCTTGTCTTGAAGCAAACAACATTTGGATGGTGTTATTTCAGTATCTATGATTTTCTACTTGAATATGAGTTATTATTTGCATTTAAAATTTGATAAATAACTTTGGATAATTTCTAGTTGCTTTACCATGCTTGATATGCTTGTTTTAGCTTCTGGTTGAATGCATGAACTTGTTTGGCTTAGTAGAGTAATATTTTGCACTATGAAAATTCCCATGGAAATTAATGATAGTTATTTTGCTAGTAATGGTTTATTTAAATGATGAACTAATAAAAATATTGCTTGGTTATAAAAATGAGTTATAACCAGAGAAGTTTTGATTCTTAGTATTGCAAGATGCATGTGTTGTTAAGTTTGATCCATGAATATGAGTTGTTTGTTTTGCATGACGAGTAGTTGCATGATTATTTTTTGGTTATATCATGTTGATGATAAAAAGTTTTTCTATCAAAGCTAAACTGGATTAAGTTCAACGTGAATATGATGCTGATCACATCATGGTGCCACTGAATTGGGTTTTTAATTCAGTGCGACCACATCTAACTTATGTGAAGGTCTTGACTCGGTCCTTTGTTGTGGCTCTCACCGATGCCTCCTGCGAGGGAAGGTTATGGGCGTGCATGCCCTGGCCCGGTGGGAAGACATAACCTTGTGTGCTCGTTTTGTTTTTATGGTACCTTGTCCCTGTTTGGGACCGTTTTGCCACGGCGGTGGCCATTGGTGTCTTTGGTAGACACGGGACCACCCAAGACCTAGCCCCGAGGGGGAGTTGGTCGGAGTGGCCGGGGAGAGTGCATGACAAAGGGAGGGTTTCATCGAAATGCTTTGGTCCACCCAAACGGGAATGCGGGGCCTGGTATTCCATAGTGTGGGCAAAGTGCGCTACCTCTGCAGAGTGTATTTAATCTATCGATAGTCGTGTCCTTGGTTATGGGCAAAACTCGGAAGTAAGTCACACCATGGATCAACTTTTCTAATAATCTTGCAAAGTAAGTGAGTGCTATGATGCATTGGTTCGTGACGAAAGCATGAACACTTGAGGTGCTCATGAGTGATTGGTTTCCGTTGTGACCGAGGTATGGTCACCGTTTGGTTACGCGGTAACCGTCTGGTAAGCGAGTCCGTGGGACTCATTGCATGAAATGTTTGTTTTGGTAGTAGTAGCTTTGCATTGAATTAATCTGATTAAATATCATGATATTGTTTGTCATCGTGCTTATGTTTGTTGTGAGCTTGCAAGTACATTCAATGTACTGACCTAGCGTGTTATGCCAGCTTTCAGGCAAGTTAGTTCACATCGGAGCGCATCTCGTGTCTAGGCCGTGTTCACTTCGGTGTCCCTGTGCTATGGAGTTCCTCTACGTCGTTCTTCCGCTGCCGCATAGCTCGTGCGATCGAGGCCCCATCATGTTCATTAAATAATGTACATACTGTCCAGCAGCACCGTGTGTGCCGCTTGGCCTCGAATCTGGATGTAATATCAGACCTATGTAATCCGCTAGCATCAATAAAGCGGTTGTTTTTGTACCATGTTGTTGTGTATTGCCAGAAGACTTGATCTCTGGGCTGGCAATGCAAGGTAAACCGGTTGCTCTGAGCCGGGGTGCCACAACGCTTGGTATCAGAGCCGCGCTGATTGTAGGACACGCTAGACCGTTAGTGCACTAGTGAAATGGTAGATAGCTTCGTTTGGGTGCCGATTGTTCCATTGCATGCATGTTTATTTGTTATTACTAACCGGATGATTTGTGAGTGTAGATGGCACCAGTACCGATCTTGTACCATCCTGAGCTAGCTCCGTATAGATCGCCACATCTGCTTCAGAATGTGTGGCGACGACTCTACCCAGAGGGTGCTGATCCAGAGTATCGGGTGTATCGCGAGCATCTAGCTAGTGCATTGTATGAGTATTATGCTGAGGTCACTCTACACCACAGTTCACCTACCGGCGCTTACACTTGTTCGACTAAGGTTGGTCTTGCTTCTACGCCATCCCAGGCAATTCAGTTTGCTGCTCTCGAGGCTCTTGTAGACTTGCGCTACAACGAGGTTCGCATGCATACCCACCCTGGTCTCTTCTACTACCCATCTCTGCACGAGAATGGGCGTGTCCATTTTCCTTTGATTAATCCGGCATGCGATCGTCCCACTAGCCACCTTTCTCGCTACATCACAACTAGTTATCTTCTGAACTACGAGTTAGCTCGGGAGCTTTCACGTGCTCGCACCGCTCTCGCAGCTGCTTGGGTGAGGAACCCTCTTCCCACTGTTATCTACACTTCTGCTCCGGTTCTTCCCAGCCCCGTTCCACCGATGACCTCGCAGGGTACAGTTAACCCTCTGACGGTGAACCCTCGAAGCGCTCCTGCTGCATGGTCTTCCCTTGTCGCTACTCCTGCTACTCCTATGCTTAGATCCCATCCCCTGCCTGCCCCTGAGGGAGAGCCCTCAAGGCAGCTTCGTCGCGTTCCTCTTGGCCTGGAGGTCTCTGCTATCAATTCAGGATCAGCGTCCGACTCAGGAGACGAGCCTGCAGCAGCACTGATCGAGCAGTAGACCGTTAGAGTATCGCGGTAGTCATGAGCATGATGAATGGTTGTACCTGCACTTGTCATGATGCATAATTCATGTACGAGGGTAGTAGACCCGCTGTGATGTTACTTTCATGTTGGGACTATGTATAATTATGTTGGAACTTTTTATTCGCCTTGGTTTTCATTCGTTGTTTTCTTCCGGGATTTGTCATTGGCTTTTCCCCCCATTTTGGAATTTTCTCATCATGGTTGCTATGTATTGGGAAAACAAAAAATAGGATGACGCATGGAGGCTGCAGCAGCCAAGCTTGTGAGGATGCCCCTGTACGCCATTCCGCAAGACAAGCGGGACATTCCCCCGAGCCGTACCAGCCACCTCCGCCGCTGATAACCCACAAGTGTAGGGGATCGCAACAGCTTTCGAGGGTAGAGTATTCAACCCAAATTTATTGATTCGACACAAGGGGAGCCAAAGAATATTCTTAAGTATTAGCAGTTGAGTTGTCAATTCAACCACACCTGGATAACTTAGTATCTGCAGCAAAGTATTTAATAGCAAAGTAGTATGATAGTAAAGGTAACAGTGGCAAAAGTAAAGATAATAGTTTTGTAGGAATTGTAACAGTAGCAACGGAAAAGTAAATAAGCGAAGCACAATATGTGAAAAGCTCGTAGGAATTGGATCATTGATGGATAATTATGTCAGATGCGATTCCTCATGTAATAGCTATAACATAGGGTGACATAGAACTAGCTCCAGTTCATCAATGTAATGTAGGCATGTATTCTGAATATAGTCATACGTGCTTATGGAAAAGAACTTGCATGGCATCTTTTGTCCTACCCTCCCATGGCAGCGGGATCCTAGCGGAAACTAAGGGATATTAAGGCCTCCTTTTAATAGAGAATCGAAACAAAGCATTAGCACATAGTGAATACATGAACTCCTCAAACTATGGTCATCACCGAGAAGTATCCCGATTATTGTCACTTCGGGGTTGTCGGATCATAACACATAATAGGTGACTATAGACTTGCAAGATAGGATCAAGAACACACATATATTCATGAAAACATAATAGGTTCAGATCTGAAATCATGGCACTCGGGCCCTAGTGACAAGCATTAAGCATAGCAAAGTCATAGAAACATCAATCTCAGAACATAGTGGTTACTAGGGATCAAACCCTAACAAAACTAACTTGATTACATGGTAAATCTCATCCAACCCATCACCGTCCAGCAAGCCTATGATGGAATTACTCACGCACGGCGGTTAGCATCATGAAATTGGTGATGGAGGATGGTTTATGATGACGACGGCGACGAGTCCCCCTCTCCGGAGCCCTGAACGGACTCTAGACCAGCCCTCCCGAGAGAGATTAGGGCTTGGCAGCGGCTCCGTATTGTAAAACGTGATGAAACTTTCTCTCTGATTTTTTTCTCCGCGAAACAGAATATATGGAGTTGGAGTTGAGGTCGGTGGGGCGTCAGGGGGCCCATGAGACAAGGGGGCGCGCCCAGGGGGGAGGGCGCGCCCCCACCCTCGTGGACAGGGTGTGGCCCCCCTGGTCTTGATTTTTTTGCCAGTAGTTTTTTATATTTTCCAAAACTTATCTTCGTGGATTTTCAGGTCATTCCGAGAACTTCTGTTTTCTACACATAAAACAAAATCATGGCAGTTCTGCTGAAAACAACGTCAGTCCAGGTTAGTTTCATTCAAATCATGCAAGTTAGAGTCCAAAACAAGGGCAAAAGTGTTTGGAAAAGTAGATACGTTGGAAACGTATCAACTCCCCCAAGCTTAAACCTTTGCTTGTCCTCAAGCAATTCAGTTGATAAACTGAAAGTGATAAAGAAAAACTTTTACAAACTCTATTTGCTCTTGTTGTTGTAAACATGTAAAGACATCATTCAAGTTTCAGCAAATATTATGAACTAACCGTACTCACAATAACACTTAGGTCTCACAATTACTCATATCAATGGCATAATCATCTAGCGAGCGATAATAATAAAACTCGAATGACAACACTTTCTCAAAATAACCATAATATGATATAACAAAATGGTATCTCGCTATCCCTTTCTGAGACCGCAAAACATAAATGCAGAGCACCTTTAAAGATCAAGGACTGAGTAAACATTGTAATTCATGGTAAAAGAGATCTAGTCAAGTCATACCCAATATAAACCAATAGTAATGAATGCAAATGACAGTGTGCTCTGCAGTGGGTGCTTTTTAATAAGAGGATGATGACTCAACATAAAAGTAAATAGATAGGCCCTTCACAGAGGGAAGCAGGGATTTGTAGAGGTGCGAAAGCTCGATTTTAAAATAGAGATGAATAACATTGTGAGCGGCATACTTTCACTATCAAAGAAACAACTATGAGATGGCAATATCTTCCACACTACATGCATTATAGGCAGTTCCCAAACAGAATGGTAAAAGTTTATACTCCCCCACCACCAACAAGCATCAATCCATGGCTTGCTCGAAACAACGAGTGCCTCCAACTAACAATAGCCCTGGGGGAGTTTTGTTTAATTATATTGATTTGCTTTGATCTTTTTGGATCATGGGACTGGGCATCCCGGTTACCGGCCCTTTCTCGTGAATGAGGAGCGGAGTCCACTCCTCTTGAGATTAACCCACCTAGCATGGAAGATATGGGCAACCCTAGTTGAAACATGAGCTGCTCGAGCATACAAAACAGAATTTCATTTGAAGGTTTGGAGTTTGGTACATACAAATTTACTTGGAACGGTAGGTAGATACCGCATATAGGAAGGTATGGTGGACTCATATGGAACAACTTTGGGGTTCATGGAGTTTGGATGCACAAGCAATATTCCCGCTTAGTATAGGTGAAGGCTAGCAAAAGACTGGGAAGCGACCAGCTGAGAGAGCGACAACAGTCATAAACATGCATTAAAATTAATTCACACCGAGTACAAGCATGAGTAGGATATAACCCACCATGAACATAAATATCGTGAAGGCTAGGTTGATTTGTTTCAACTACATGCGTGAACATGTGCCAAGTCAAGTCATTCAATTCATTCAAAGGAGGATACCATCCCATCATACCACATCATAATCATTTTAATAGCATGTTGGCACGCAAGGTAAAACCATTATAGCTCATAGCTAATCAAGCATGGCACAAGCAACTATAATCTCTAAATGTCATTGCAAATATGTTTACTTCATAATAAGCTGAATCAGGAATGATGAGCTCATCATAAATACAAAAACAAGAGAGGTCGAGTTCATACCAGCTTTTCTCATCTCAATCAGTCCGTCATATATCGTCATTATTGCCTTTCACTTGCATGACCGAACGATGTGTATAATAATAATAGTGTACGTGCATTGGACTAAGCTGGAATATGCAAGCATTCAACTCAAGAGAGAAGACAAGGTAATATGGGCTCTAAGTTAAATAAACAATCATGCATATGGGAGCCACTAAACATTTTCTGTATGGTCTTCTACTCTCGACCCCCAAAGGAAAGAAAATAAAATAAAACTATTTACACGGGAAAGCTCCCAACAAGTAAAAAGAAGAATGAGAAATCTTTTTGGGTTTTTGTTTTTATTACTACTACAATCATGGAAATTAAACTAACTATTTTTTTTGGTTTTTCTTAAGGTTTGTCAAGCACACAAGAAGAAGGCTAGCAAAATAAATTAAACTAGCATGTATAATACAATGAAAGAGTATGAGAACCGGCGACTAGAATAGTGTGTGAACATGAATGTAAAGTCGGTGAGAAATATGTACTCCCCCAAGCTTAGGCTTTTGGCCTAAGTTGGTCTATTGCCAAGGGTAGCCTGGCTGATATCCGTAGTTGTAACTGGGTCGTACTGAGATGCAGCAGCAAATGCCTCCTGAGCTGTGGCATGTTGGCGAGCCGCCTCCGCTCTCCCCTCGTGTTCAGCTGCTTCCTCCCTGGTAACAACATATCTTCCTTTTGCCTGGTAATCAAAAAGGAAAGGGGCAGGAAGAGTAACATGGACAGAGCTATGTCTGTCAAAGATTAGTCGATACTGGAGGAATTGTTCATTCCTCCTAAGAAAATGATGTTTGACCATAGCGTCATAATCTAAATAAGCAGGAGGCAACACCATATCCCCCTCTCGTGGGGCTATACCAAGATAATTAGCCACATGGGTCGCATAAATTCCTCCAAATAAATCTCCATCCCTACTATTATTATGCAACCTACGTGCAACTATTGCCCCCAAGTTATAATCTTTATAACCTAACATGGCACTCTTGAGGACACAAAGATCAGGGACACACATATGACATGCTTCATCTTTATCGTTAATGCATCTACCAATGAAGAGAGCAAAATAATGTATAGCAGGAAAGTGAATGCTCCCTATGGTAGCTTGTGCTATATCCCTAGATTCTCCCACAGTAATACTAGCAAGAAAGTCTCTAAATTCAGAATTGTGGGGATCAATAACATTGCCTCACCGCGGAAGTTTGCAAGCAGTTGTAAAATCCTCTAAGTCCATGGTATAAGATTTATCATAAATATCAAACAGGACACTCTGAGAATTACATGAACATTTATATTTAAACCTTCTCACAAATGAAACCGTCAATAGATAGTACTGAGGACACTTATCTTGTAAGAAGTCCTCAAGATCGGCATTGCGCACATATGCGTCAAATTCCTCCTTAAAGCCTGCCTTGACCATAAAATCGTCTGATGGCCACTCACAAGCTCGCACTTCTACGTCCCTCGGTAGTTCATCATCTTGCTCACGCATAGCAAGCCTGGATCCTTTCTTTATTGAGGAACCACCTTGATACATTCTCCTAGACATATTTCTTTTTCTGAAATATTTCTAAAATTTTAGTAACTTCGAAATAAAAGTAAATAAAACTAAACAAGATTGGTAGTAACTACTCCTACAAGTGCCTAGAGCCTATATCATGCATTAGAATTACTTGGGACCTCATAAATTTGACATGCAAGCTCAATAACAGGGTCATCTATGCAGCAAAAATTTGCTATGAATAAAGCACTAGAACAAAAACTAATTGGACCAATGGAGGAGTCACATACCAAGCAACAATCTCCCAAAGCAGTTTTGTGAATGGAGCTTTGAGCAAGGAGATCAAAAATCGCAGCAAAATGAGCTAGAACTCATGCTTGAGCTGCATGAGGATTTTTTTGGGAAGAAGATGGAGTGTGTGGGTGCAGGAATAAGTGGAGGGGGCCACCGTGGGCCCACGAGACAGGGGGGCGCGCCCAGGGGGTGTGGGCGCGTCCTCCACCCTCGTGGCCAGGTGCTTGCCCCTCATGCAGTGTTTTCAATGGCTAAAACCCTCAAATAATCCATAAAAATTCATACTAAATTTGCAGGGCATTTGGAGCACTTTTATTTTTGGGATATTTTTTATTGCATGATAATTCAAAAAACAGACGGTAATACTATTTTTGCTTTATTTATTCTAAATAACAGAAAGTAAAAGTAGGGTACAGAAGGTTGTGCCTTCTAGTTTCATCCACCTCATGATCATCAAAATGAATCCACTAACAAGGTTGATCAAGTCTTGTTAACAAACTCATTCCGAATAACATGGAACCGGAGAAATTTCGAATAACACTAAGTTACCTCAACGGGGATATGAACATCCCCAATAATAAGAATATCATACTTTTTCTTGACAGTAGGAAGAGGAAATTCAAAACCTCCAATAATGATAGTTGGACTTTTTCCAATAGAATTGATGCTATGAACTTGAGATTGTTTCCTCGGAAAGTGTACAGTATGCTCATTACCACTAACATGAAAAGTGACATTGCCTTTGTTGCGATCAATAACAGCCCCTACAGTATTAAAAAAGGGTCTAGCAAGGATAATCGACATACTATCGTCCTCGTGAATATCAAGAATAACAAAGTCCGTTAAGATAGTGACATTTGCAACCACAACAGCCACATCCTCACAAATATCGACAGGTATAGCAGTTGATTTATCAGCCATTTGCAAAGATATTTCAGTAGGTGTGAACTTATTCAAGTCAAGTCTAAGATATAAAGATAGAGGCATAACACTAACACCTGCTCCAAGATCACATAAAGCAGTTTTTAACATAATCTCTTTTAATGGAGCATGGTATGGTTGGTACCCTTGGGTCTCCAAGTTTCTTTGGTATTCCACCCTTAAAAGTGTAATTAGCAAGCATGGTGGAAATTTCAGCTTCCTGTATCTTTCTTTTATTTGTAATGATATCCTTCATATACTTAGCATACGGATTTAATTTAAGCATATCAGTTAAGCGCATACGTAAGAAGATAGGTCTAATCATTTCAGCAAAGCGCTCAAAATCCTCATCATCCTTTGTCTTGGATGGTTTAGTAGGAAAGGGCATGGGTTTCTGAACCCATGATTCTCTTTCTTTACCGTGCTTCCTAGCAACAAAATCTCTCTTATCATAACGTTGATTCTTTGATTGTGGGTTATCAAGATCAACAGCAGGTTCAATCTCTAGATCATTGTTTTTGCTAGGTTGAGCATCAACATGAACATTATCATTAACATTATCACTAGGTTCATGTTCATCACCTGATTGAGTTTCAGCATCAGAAATAGAAATATCATTGGGATTCTCTGTTGGGGAACGTAGCAGAAATTCAAAATTTTCCTACATGTCACCAAGATCTATCTAAGGAGAAACCAGCAACGAGGGGAAGGTGAGTGCATCTACATACCCTTGTAGATCGCTATGCGGAAGCGTTCATAAGAACGGGGTTGAAGGAGTCGTACTCGTCGTGATCCAAATCACCGGAGATCCTAGTGCCGAACGGACGGCACCTCCGTGTTCAACACACGTACAGCCCAATGACGTCTCCCACGCCTTGATCCAGCAAGGAGGAAGGGAGAGGTTGAGGAAGACTCCGTCCAGCAGCAGCACAACAGCGTGGTGGTGATGGAGGAGCGTGACAATTCTGCAGGGCTTCACCAAGCACCGCGGGAGAGGAGAAGGGAGAGAGGTAGGGCTGCACCAAGGAGAGGGAGAAACTCATGTATTGGCAGCCCTCAAGACCTCAACTATATATAGGGGAGAGGGAGGGGGGTGCGCCCCCTCTAGGGTTTCCACCCCAAGGGGTGCGGCTGCCCCCAATCCCATCTAGGGTGCGGCCAAGGGGGGGGGAAGAGGGGAAACTTGCCCCCCAAGTTAGGTGGGTTTGCCCCCCTCCCCCAAACCCTAGGCGCCTTGGGCCCTTGTGGGGGGGCGCACCAGCCCACCTGGGGCTGGTCCCCTCCCACACTTGGCCCATGCAGCCCTCCGGGGCTGGTGGCCCCACTTGGTGGACCCCCGGGACCCTACCGGTGGTCCCGGTACGTTACCGATAAAACCCGAAACTTTTCCGGTGACCAAAACAGGACTTCCCATATATAAATCTTTACCTCCGGACCATTCCGGAACTCCTCGTGACGTCCGGGATCTCATCCGGGACTCCGAACAACATTCGGTAACCACATACAAACTTCCTTTATAACCCTAGCGTCATCGAACCTTAAGTGTGTAGACCCTACGGGTTCGGGAACCATGCAGACATGACCGAGACGTTCTCCGGTCAATAACCAACAGCGGGATCTGGATACCCATGTTTGCTCCCACATGTTCCACGATGATCTCATCGGATGAACCACGATGTCAAGGACTCGATCGATCCCGTATACAATTCCCTTTGTCTAGCGGTATTGTACTTGCCCGAGATTCAATTATCGGTATCCCGATACCTTGTTCAATCTCGTTACCGGCAAGTCTCTTTACTCGTTTCGTAACACATCATCCCGTGATCAACCCCTTTGATCACATTGTGCACATTATGATGATGTCCTACCGAGTGGGCCCAGAGATACCTCTCCGTTTACACGGAGTGACAAATCCCAGTCTCGATTCGTGCCAACCCAACAGACACTTTCGGAGATACCTGTAGTGCACCTTTATAGTCACCCGGTTACGTTGTGACATTTGGTACACCCAAAGCATTCCTACGGTATCCAGGAGTTGCACAATCTCATGGTCTAAGGAAAAGATACTTGACATTAGAAAAGCTTTAGCATACGAACTACACGATCTCTGTGCTAGGCTTAGGATTGGGTCTTGTCCATCACATCATTCTTCTAATGATGTGATCCCGTTATCAACGACATCCAATGTCCATGGTTAGGAAACCGTAACCATCTATTGATCAACGAGCTAGTCAATAGAGGCTTACTAGGGACATGGTGTTGTCTATGTATCCACACATGTATCTGAGTTTCCTTTCAATACAATTATAACATGGACAATAAACGATTATCATGAACAAGGAAATATAATAATAACTAATTTATTATTTGCCTCTAGGGCATATTTCCAACAGTCTCCCACTTGCACTAGAGTCAATAATCTAGTTCACATCGCCATGTGATCAACACTGATAGGTCACATCGCCATGTGACCAACATCCAAAGAGTTTACTGGTGTCACTAAACTAGTTCACATCATCATGTGATTAAGACTCAATGAGTTCTGGGGTTTGATCATGTTTTGCTTGTAAGAGAAGTTTTAGTAAACGGGTCTGCAACATTCAGATCCGTATGCACTTCGCAAATCTCTAAGTCATATTGTAAATACTGCTTCCACGCTCCACTTGGAGCTATTCCAAATGGTTGTTCCACTATATGTATCCGGTTTGCTACTCAGAGTCATTCGGATAGGTGTTAAAGCTTGCATCGACGTAACCCTTTACGCCGAACTCTTTATCATCTCCATAATCAAGAAACATTTCCTTATTCCTCTAAGGATAATTTTGACCGCTGTCCAATGATCCGTTCCTGGATCATTCTTGTACCCCCTTGACTGACTCATGGCAAGGCACACTTCCGGTGCGGTACACAGCATAGCATACTATAGAGCCTATGTCTGAAGCGTAGGGGACGGCCTTCGTCCTTTGTCTCTCTTCTGCCGTGGTCGAGCTTTAACTCTTAACTTCATACCTTACAACTCAGGCAAGAACTCCTTCTTTGACTGATCCATCTTGAACACCTTCAAGATCATGTCAAGGTATGTGCTCATTTGAAAGTACTATTAAGCATTTTTGATCCATCCTCATAGATCTTGATGCTCAATGTTCAAGTAGCTTAATCCAGGTTTTCCCTTGAAAAACACTTTTCAAATAACCCTATATGCTTTACAGAAAATTCTACATCATTTCTGATCATAAATATGTCAACAACATATACTCATCAGAAATTCTATAGTGCTCCCACTCACTTCTTTGGAAATACAAGTTTCTCATGAACTTTGTATAAACCCAAAATCTTTGATCATCTTATCAAAGCGCACATTCCAACTCCGAGATGCTTACTCCAGTCCTTAGAAGGATAGCTGGAGCCAGCATACCTTTTAGCATCCTTAGGATCGACAAAACCTTTCTGATTGTATCACATACAACCTTTCCTTACGAAAACTGGTAAGGAAACTCATCTTGACATCCATCTGCCAGATTTCATAAATGCAGCTAATGCTAACATGATTCTGACGGACTTAAGCATCGGTACGAATGAGAAAATCTCATCGTAGTCAACTCCTTGAACTTGTGAAAAACTCTTTGCCACAAGTCAAGCTTCATAGATGGTGACATTACCGTCCACGTCCGTCTTCTTCTTAAAGATCCATTTATCTCAATGGCTTGCCGATCATCGGGCAAGCCCACCAAAGTCCATGCTTTGTTCTAAGACATGGATCCTATCTCGGATTTCATGGCTTCGAGCCATTCGTCGGAATCCGGGCCCACCATCGCTTCTCCATAGCTCGTAGGTTCATTGTTGTCTAGCAACATGACCTCTAAGACAAGATTGCGTACCACTCTGAAGTAGTACGCATCCTTGTCACCCTACGAGGTACGGTAGCGACTTGATCCGAAACTTCATGATCACTATCATAAGCTTCTACTTCAATTGGTGTAGGCGCCACAGGAACAACTTCCCGTGCCCTGCTACACACTAGTTGAAGTGACGGTTCAACAACCTCATCAAGTCTCCACCATCCTCCCACTCAATTCTTTCGAGACAAACCTTTCCTCGAGAAAGGACCCGATTCAAGAAACAATCCCTATTGCTTTCGGATTTGAATTAGGAGGTGTACCCAACTGTTTTGGGTGTCCTATGAAGATGCATTTTATCCGCTTTGGGTTCGAGCTTATCACAATGAAACTTTTCACATAAGCGTCGCAGCCCCAAACTTTTAAGAAACGACAACTCAGGTTTCTCCAAACCATAGTTCAAATGGTGTCGTCTCAACGGAATTACGTGGTAAAGTGAGTGCGGTTGTCTCTAATGCCTAACCCATGAATGATAGTGGCAATTCGATAAGAGACATCATGGTACGCACCATATCCAATAGGGTGTAACTATGATGTTCGGACACACCATCACACTATGGTGTTCCAGGCGGTATTAATTGTGAAACAATTTCCACAATGTCTTAATTGCGTGCCAAAGCTCGTAACTCAGATACTCATCTCTATGATCATATCATAGACATTTTATCCTCTTGTCACAATGACCTTCAACTTCACTTGAAATTACTTGAACCATTCAATAATTCAGACTTGTGTTTCATCAAGTAAATATACAGTATCTACTTAAATCATCTGTGAAGTAAAACATAATGATATTCACTGCATGCCTCAGCACTCATTGGACTGCACACATCAAAGTGTGTTACTTCCAACAGGTTGCTATCTTGTTCCATCTTACTAAAAACGAGGCTTTTCAGTCACCTTGCCTATGTGGTATGATTTGCATATCTCAAGTGATTCAAAATCAAGTGAGTCCAAACGATCCATCTGCATGGAGTTCCTTCATGCGTATACACCAATAGACATGGCTCGCATGTCTCAAACTTTTCAAAAACGAGTGAGTCCAAAGATCCATCAACATGGAGCTTCTTCATGCGATTTATACCAATATGACTTACATGGTAGTGCCACATGTAAGTGGTACTATCATTACTATCTTATATCTTTTGGCATGAAAATGTGTATCACTACGATCGAGATTCAATAAACCACTCAGGTTTAATACTAATCTTGATGGTACAGGGAGCGCGCGATGTTTGATCACATCAAACTTGGAAACACTTCCAACACATATCGTCAGCTCACCTTTAGCTAGTCTCCGTTTATTCCGTAGCTCTTTTGTTTCGAGTTACTAACACTTTAGCAACCGAACCGGTATCTTAATACCCTGGTGCTACTAGGAGTACTAGTAAAGTACACATTTACATAATGTATATCCAATATACTTCTATTGACCTTGCCAGCCTTCTCATCTACCAAGTATCTAGGGTAATTCTGCTCCAGTGGTTGTTCCCCTTATTACAGAAGCACTTAGTATCGGGTTTGGGTTAAACCTTGGGTTTCTTCACTAGAGCAGCAGCTGATTTGCCGTTTCATGAAGCATCCCTTCTTGCCCTCGCCCTTCTTGAAACTAGTGGTTTCACCAACCATCAACAATTGATGCTCCTTCTTGATTTCTACTTTCGCGATGTCAAACAACGTGAATACCTCAAGGATCATCATCTCTATCCTTGATATGTTATAGTTCATCATGAAGCTCTAGCAGCTTGGTGGCAATGACTTTGGAGAAACATCACTATCTCATCTGGAAGATCAAATCCCACTCGATTCAAGTGATTGTTGCACTCAGACAATCTGAGCACAAGCTCAACGATTGAGCTTTTCTCCCTTAGTTTGTAGGCTAAGAAAATCGTCGGAGGTCTCATACCTCTTGACGTGGGCACGCGCCTGAAATCCCAATTTCAGCCCTCGAAACATCTCATATGTTCCGCGATGTTTCGAAAATGTCTTTGGTGCCTCTACTTAAACCATTTAACTGAACTATCACGTAGTTATCAAAACGTGTATGTCCGATGTTCGCAACATCCACAGACGACGTTTGGGGTTCAGCACACTGAGCGATGCATTAAGGACATCAGCTTTCTACTGTCCGCATAATTGCTACTTTCAACTTTCAACTATATTTTCTCTAGGAACATATCTAAACAGTGGAACTAAAGCGCGAGCTTACGACATAATTTGCAAAGATCTTTTGACTATGTTCAGGATAATTAAGTTCATCTTATGAACTCCCACTCAGATAGACATCCCTCTAGTCATCTAAGTGATTACATGATCCGAGTCAACTAGGCCGTGTCCGATCATCACGTGAGACGGACTAGTCATCATCGGTGAACATCTTCATGTTGATCGTATCTACTATACGACTCATGCTCGACCTTTCGGTCTCTTGTGTTCCGAGGCCATGTTTGTACATGCTAGGCTCGTCAAGTCAACCTAAGTGTTTCACGTGTGTAAATCTGTCTTACACCCGTTGTATGTGAACGTAAGAATCCATCACACCCGATCATCACGTGGTGCTTAGAAGCGACGAACTTTCGCAATGGTGCAGAGTTAGGGGGAACACTTTCTTGAAATTTTAATGAGGGATCATATTATTTACTATCGTCGTTCTAAGCAAATAAGATGCATAAACATGATAAACATCACATGCAATCAAATAGTGACATGATATGGCCAATATAATTTTGCTCCTTTTGATCTCCATCTTCGGGGCTCCATGATCATCATCGTCACCGGCATGACACCATGATCTCCATCATCGTGTCTTCATGAACTTGTCTCGCCAACTATTACTTCTACTACTATGGCTACCGATTAGCAATAAAGTAAAGTAATTACATGACGTTGTTCAATGACACGCAGGTCATACAATAAATTAAGACAACTCCTATGGCTCCTGCCGGTTGTCATACTCATCGACATGCAAGTCATGATTCCTATTACAAGAACATGATCAATCTCATACATCACATATCATTCATCACATTCTTCTTGGCCATATCACATCACAAAGCATACCCTGCAAAAACAAGTTAGACGTCCTCTAATTGTTGTTTGCATGTTTTACGTGGCTGCTATGGGTTTCTAGCAAGAACGTTTCTTACCTACGCAAAACCACAACGTGATATGCCAATTGCTGTTTACCCTTCATAAGGACCCTTTTCATCGAATCCGTTCCGACTAAAGTGGGAGAGACTGGCACCCACTAGCCACCTTATGCACCAAGTGCATGTCAGTCGGTGGAACCTGTCTCACGTAAGTGTACGTGTAAGGTCGGTCCGGGCCGCTTCATCCCACAATACCGTCGAAACAAGATTGGACTAGTAATGTTAAGCATATTGAACAAAATCAACACCCACAACTACTTTGTGTTCTACTCATGCAAAGAATCTACGCAATAGACCTAGCTCATGATGCCACTGTTGGGGAACGTAGCAGAAATTCAAAGTTTTCCTACGTGTCACCAAGATCTATCTAAGGAGAAACCAGCAGGGGAAGGTGAGTGCATCTACATACCCTTGTAGATCGCTATGCGGAAGCATTCATCAGAACGGGGTTGAAGGAGTTGTACTCGTCGTGATCCAAATCACCGGAGATCCTAGTGCCGAACGGACGGCACCTCCGCGTTCAACACACGTACAGCCCAATGACGTCTCCCACACCTTGATCCAGCAAGGAGGGAGGGAGAGGTTGAGGAAGACTCTGTCCAGCAGTAGCACAACGGCGTGGTGGTGATGGAGGAGCGTGGCAATCCTGCAGGGCTTCGCCAAGCACCGCGGGAGAGGAGAAGGGAGAGAGGTAGGGCTGCGCCAAGGAGAGGGAGAAACTCATGTATTGGCAGCCCTCAAGACCTCAACTATAAATAGGGGAGAGGGAGGGGGGTGCGCCCCCTCTAGGGTTTCCACCCCAAGGGGTGCGGCTGCCCCCAATCCCATCTAGGGTGCGGCCAAGGGGGGAAGAGGGGAAACTAGCCCCCCAAGTTAGGTGGGTTTGCCCCCTCCCCCAAACCCTAGGCGCCTTGGGCCCTTGTGGGGGGGCGCACCAGCCCACCTGGGGCTGGTCCCCTCCCACACTTGGCCCATGCAGCCCTCCGGGGCTGGTGGCCCCACTTGGTGGATCCCCGGGACCCTCTCGGTGGTCCCGCTACGTTATCGATAAAACCCGAAACTTTTCCGGTGACCAAAACAGGACTTCCCATATATAAATTTTTACCTCCGGACCATTCTGGAACTCCTCGTGACGTCCGGGATCTTATTCGGGACTCCGAACAACATTCAGTAACCACATACAAACTTCCTTTATAACCTTAGCGTCATCGAACCTTAAGTGTGTAGACCCTACGGGTTCGGGAACCATGCAGACATGACCGAGACGTTCTCTGGTCAATAACCAACAGCGGGATCTGGATACCCATGTTGGCTCCCACATGTTCCACGATGATCTCATCGGATGAACCACGATGTCAAGGGCTCAATCGATCCCGTATACAATTCCCTTTGTCTAGCGGTATTGTACTTGCCCGAGATTCGATCATCGGTATCCCGATACCTTGTTCAATCTCGTTACCGACAAGTCTCTTTACTCGCTCCCTAACACATCATCCCGTGATCAACCCCTTTGATCACATTGTGCACATTATGATGATGTCCTACCGAGTGGGCCCAGAGATACCTCTCCGTTTACACGGAGTGACAAATCCCAGTCTCGATTCGTGCCAACCCAACAGACACTTTCGGAGATACCTATAGTGCACCTTTATAGTCTCCCAGTTATGTTGTGACGTTTGGTACACCCAAAGCATTCCTATGGTATCCGGGAGTTGCACAATCTCATGGTCTAAGGAAAAGATACTTGACATTAGAAAAGCTTTAGCATACGAACTACACGATCTCTGTGCTAGGCTTAGGCTTGGGTCTTGTCCATCACATCATTCTTATGATGATGTGATCCCGTTATCAACGACATCCAATGTCCGTGGTTAGGAAACCGTAACCATCTATTGATCAACGAGCTAGTCAACAGAGGCTTACTAGGGACATAGTGTTGTCTATGTATCCACACATGTATCTGAGTTTCCTTTCAATACAATTATAGCATGGACAATAAACGATTATCATGAACAAGGAAATATAATAATAACTAATTTATTATTGCCTCTAGGGCATATTTCCAACATTCTCATGTGTGTCTACGACAGGTTCACTAGAAGCATGCAAAATCCTATCGTTTTTCTTTTTCTTCTTTTTGGAAGAACTAGGTGCCTCTAAATTATTTCTCTGAGAATCCTGCTCGATTCTCTTAGGGTGGCCTTTAGGATACAAAGGTTCCTGAGTCACTCTACCAGTTCTAGTAGCCACTCTAACAGCAAGGTCAGGTTTATTATTTAATTCATCAAGCAAATCATTTTGAGCTTTAAGTACTTGCTCAGCTTGAGTAGCAACCATAGAAGCATATTTGCTAACGAGTTTAAGTTCACCTTTAACTCTAGCCATATAATCACTCAAGCGTCCTATCTCGAAAGCATTATTCTTTAATTCTCTACCAACATAAGCATTAAAACTTTATTGTCTAGCCATAAAGGCATCAAATTCATCTAAGCATGGGCTATGAAATTTAGTAGAGGGAATTTCAACTTTATCATATCTATAGAGAGAATTTACCTTTACTTCCTGTGACGGGTTATCAAGACAATGTGGTTCATCAACAGGTGGTATATTAAGACCATGTATTTCTTCAATAGGTGGTAAATTCTTAACATCTTCAGCTTTTATACCTTTTTCTTTCATTGATTTCTTTGCCTCTTGCATATCTTCAGGACTGAGAAATAGAACACCTCTCTTCTTAGGAGTGGGTTTAGGAATAGGCTTAGGAGTTGGCTCAATTGGTTCAGGAATTGCCTCAGGAATTTGCTCAGGAAGAGTCCAATTATTTTCATTAGTCAACATATTATTCAATCGTAATCCAGCTTCATCGACTGTTCTTTCCTTCAAAACACAACCAGCACAACTATCCAAGTAGTCCTTGGAAGAATCAGTGAGTCCATTATAAAAGATATCAAGTATTTCATTTTTCTTAAGAGGATGATTAGGTAAAGCATTAAGTAATCGGAGAGGCCTACCCCAATCTTGTGGGAGACTCTCTTCTTTGATTTGCACAAAATTATATATTTCCCGCAATGCCGCTTGTTTCTTATGAGCAGGGAAATATTTAGCAGAGAAGTAATAAATCATATCCTGGGGACTACGCACACAACCAGGATCAAGGGAATTAAACCAAGTTTTAGCATCACCCTTTAATGAGAACGGAAATATCTTAAGGATATAATAATAGCGAGACTTCTCATCATTAGTAAATAGGGTGGCTATATCATTTAACTTGGTAAGATGTGCCACAACAGTTTCAGATTCATAGCCGTAAAAAGGATCAGATTCAACCAAAGTAATTATTTCAGGATCAACAGAGAATTCATAATCCTTATCAGTAACACAGATAGGTGAAGTAGCAAAACCAGGGTCAGGTTTCATTCTAGCATTAAGAGATTGCTGCTTCCATTTAGCTAATAACTTTTTAAGATCATATCTATCTTTGCAAGCAAAAATAGTTCTAGCAGCTTCCTTCTCCATAACATAACCCTCAGGAACAACAGGTAATTCATAATCAAGGGGAGAACTTTCATCATCACTATCATCAATAATAGTATCTTCAACAATTTCATTCTCTCTAACCCTAGCAAGTTGTTCATCAAGAAATTCACCTAATGGCAAAGTAGTATCACACACAGAGTAGTTTCATCATAAGTATCATGCATAGCAGAAGTGGCATCATCAATAACATGCGACATATCAGAATTCATAGCAGTAGCAGGTTTAGGTGTCGCAAGCTTACTAATAATAGAAGGAGAATCTAGTGAAGAGCTAGATGGCAGTTCCTTACCTCCCCTCGTAGTTGAGGGAAAAATCTTAGTTCTTTCTTCTTCAAGTTCCTCATAGTGATCAACAGATATAAATCCAAGTGACTCAAAGAATAGAGCTATGCTCCCTGACAACGGCGCCAAAAATTAGTCTTGATAACCCACAAGTGTAGGGGATCGCAACAGCTTTCGAGGGTAGAGTATTCAACCCAAATTTATTGATTCGACACAAGGGGAGCCAAAGAATATTCTTAAGTATTAGCAGTTGAGTTGTCAATTCAACCACACCTGGATAACTTAGTATCTGCAGCAAAGTATTTAATAGCAAAGTAGTATGATAGTAAAGGTAACAATGGCAAAAGTAAAGATAATAGTTTTGTAGGAATTGTAATAGTAGCAACGGAAAAGTAAATAAGTGAAGCACAATACGTGAAAAGCTCGTAGGCATTGGATTAGTGATGGATAATTATGTCGGATGAGATTCCTCATGTAATAGCTATAACATAGGGTGACACAGAACTAGCTCCAGTTCATCAATGTAATGTAGGCATGTATTCCGAATATAGTCATACATGCTTATGGAAAAGAACTTGGATGACATCTTTTCTCCTACCCTCCCGTGGCAGCGGGGTCCTAGCAGAAACTAAGGGATATTAAGGCCTCCTTTTAATAGAGAACCGGAACAAAGCATTAGCACATAGTGAATACATGAACTCCTCAAACTATGGT
The DNA here is from genome assembly GCF_018294505.1 of Triticum aestivum. Taxonomy (NCBI): domain Eukaryota; kingdom Viridiplantae; phylum Streptophyta; class Magnoliopsida; order Poales; family Poaceae; genus Triticum; species Triticum aestivum. The sequence goes on along the minus strand of NC_057807.1, from coordinate 97,809,575 downwards.
CATCACCGAGAAGTATCCCGATTATTGTCACTTCGGGGTTGTCGGATCATCACACATAATAGGTGACTATAGACTTGCAAGATAGGATCAAGAACACACATATATTCATGAAAACATAATAGGTTCATATCTGAAATCATGGCACTCGGGCCCTAGTGACAAGCATTAAGCATAGCAAAGTCATAGCAACATCAATCTCAGAACATAGTGGATACTAGGGATCAAACCCTAACAAAACTAACTTGATTACACGGTAAATCTCATCCAACCCATCACCGTCCAGCAAGCCTACGATGGAATTACTCACGCACGGCGGTGAGCATCATAAAATTGGTGATGGAGGATGGTTGATGATGATGACGGCGACGAATCCCCCTCTCCGGAGCCCCGAACGGACTCCAGATCAGCCCTCCCGAGAGATATTAGGGCTTGGCGGCGGCTCCATATCGTAAAACGCGATGAAACTTTCTCTCTGATATTTTTCTATGCGAAACGGAATATATGTAGTTGGAGTTGAGGTCGGTGGAGCGTCAGGGGGACCACAAGACAGGGTGGCGCGCCTAGGGGGGAGGGCGCGCCCCCACCCTCGTGGACAGGGTGTGGGCCCCCTGGTCTTGATTCTTTCGCCAGTATTTTTTATATTTTCCAAAACTTATCTCCGTGGATTTTTAGGTCATTCCGAGAACTTTTGTTTTCTACACAAAAATAATATCATGGCAGTTCTGCTGAAAACAGCGTCAGTCTGGGTTAGTTTCATTCAAATCATGCAAGTTAGAGTAGAAAACAAGGGCAAAAGTGTTTGGAAAAGTAGATACGTTGGAGACGTATCAGCCGCCATCGCCACATCTGCCTTCCACCGATTAGATCATGAGAATGTTTGAAGAAAGAAGAAGCAACGACCTGTTGGAAATCCTGAAGAGCGTACAAGTTATGGTTGGACAGAATTGAAACCAGAATGGCCATCACTCCAAACTCTCAGACTTTCAGCGAACCAGGCCTCCCAGTTTCAGCCACGCTACTGATCCTTTGGACGCCGACGACTGGCTAAGGACTATGGAAAGGAAACTGGAGATTGCCCGCACTGAAGAAGGAGACAAGGTTCCCATTGCAACGCATTATCTCGAAGGTGCTGCCGTGATATGGTGGGATAATGCCAAGGCAATATGGCCTGCAGACGAGGAAATTACTTGGGATAAATTCAAGGAACAATTCCGCAAGTATCATATTCCCACCAGAGTTATGAAAATCAAGCAGCGCGAATTCCTCACTCTCACTCAAGGCAGCATGACCGTCAACGAGTACTTGAACAAGTTGAACCATTTGGCCCGCTATTCTCTCCACGATGTGGCCACCGAAGAGCAGAAGATCGACCGGTTCCTTGGAGGCCTGAATCAGCATCTCAGGTGCATTCTCAGCATGTTTGATTTCCCAAACTTCCTGACGCTGGTGAACAAGGCCCTTATCACCGAAAGGGAACACAAGCTCCTACACAACCACAAGCCAGCTGTTAACGACCACAAGTGTAAATTCGAGCCAAAGAAGGATATACAACAAGTGCAAAAGGCTCGTACTTGGCAACAGACTCAGGTGGAGTACAAACCAAATTGGCAGCATAATGTTAACAAGACTACTACACAAGTCAAGAATGTCATGACCAGCCCGGTGCGTGAAGACTGTCAGCGCAACAATACATGTTTAAGCTATGGTCAAACCGGACACTACGCCGGGCAGTGTCCCAAGAACAGCAAGCAAGTAGCTCCATTCCAACCGCAAGTCAACTACATGGAGCCGTATCCCGCCCCAGATATGATTCAAGGGCAAATTCATCACATCTCCGCAGACGAAGCTCAAGAGGACCCGGAAGTCGTCATTGGTATGTTTCTTGTTAATGACATACCTGCCATAATTTTGTTTGACTCTGGGGCTTCCCACTCTTTTATATCGCGGAGTTTTGCTTCCCAAAACAATTTTCCTTGTTCGATTTTGGGAAAGCACATGCTGGTACAATCCCCGGGATCCCTACTCAGAAGCAATCTCGTCTACCGAAATTTGGAAATTGACATCAAGGGCGTCAAGTTTCCAACCTCGTTGATAATCATCGATTCCAACAAATTGGACGTCATTCTGGGCATGAATTGGTTAACTCAATATCAAGTCTGCATCAGCTGTGCGACCAGAGAAGTTACCCTGAAACATATGGAAGGTCGCACCACAAGTTTTTATGCCCGCAGGCGCATCCCCATGAAAGATATGGTTTTCGCAGCAGTGGCCGAAGAAGTGGATTTAATTCCTGTGGTCAGTGAGTATCCAGACGTCTTTCCAGAAGAATTGCCAGGCATGCCACCAGATAGAGAATTGGAGTTTGCGATTGACTTGGTGCCTGGAACCACTCCGATACATAAGAAATATTATCGGATGCCTTCCTCAGAACTGGTGGAATTGAAGAAACAACTGGATGAGATGCTACAGAAAGGATACATTCGACCAAGCTCTTCACCATGGGGATCACCAGCAATCTTCGTGGACAAAAAGGATGGCAGTCTACGAATGTGTGTAGACTATCGACAGCTGAATGACATCACCATCAAAAACAAGTATTCACTGCCAAGGATCGATGACCTGTGTGATCAACTTAGTGGAGCCAAAGTTCTCAAAAATTGATTTGAGGACTGGATATCATCAACTCAAGATAAAGAAGGAGGATATCCCTAAGACCACATTCACCACTCGATACATTCTTTATGAGTACACCGTTATGTCCTTCGGCCTCACCAACGCTCCTGCATGCATATGATGAACAAGGTGTTTATAGACTTCTTGGATAAATTTGTGGTGGTATTAATTGATGACATCCTCATTTACTCCAAGAGCAAGGATGAACACGAGGAGCACCTTCGAGCAGTTCTGCAAGGGCTTCACGACCATCAGCTTTATGCCAAATTCAGCAAATGTGAGTTCTCGCTCCAACAAGTGGGATTCCTCGGACATATCCTTTCGGCAGAAGGAATCTCAGTGGACCCAAGAAAGGTGAAGTATGTACTTGATTGGTCCGCACCCACCAGAGTCTCAGAAATCCGGAGTTTCCTTGGACTAGCCGGATATTATCGCCGTTTTATCGAAGGCTTCTCGAAGATCGCCAAGCCTATGACTGAGCTTCTGAAGAAGGATAAGAAGTCCGTATGGACTGAGGAATGCGAGAAGAGTTTCAACGAGTTAAAAACCAGGCTGACATCAGCACCAGTGTTGACTCTTCCAGACATCTACCACAGTTTTGATGTCTACTACGACACATCCAGAAGAGGACTAGGGTGCATACTCATGCAAGATGGCAAAGTGGTGGCATATGCATCTCGACAACTACGGCAACACAAAGGAAACTACCCTACCCATGATTTGGAATTGGCCACGGCAGTACATGCTTTGAAGATCTAGAGACATTATCTGATTGGAAAGAGGTGCCAGATATTAACCGATCATAAGAGTCTCAAGTATATATTCACTCAGCCCGATTTGAACCTTCGACAGCGAAGATGGCTCGAATTGGTTAAGTACTACAATCTCGGGATAAATTATCACTCGGGCAAAGCTAATGTGGTGGCTGACGCCCTCAGCCGCAAACCAGCCAACCTTACTGCTCTAATGGATTCCTTGCCTCCTGAGCTTTATGAAGAAATCATGCAGCTCAATTTGGTAATCATCGATGCCCGTCTTGTCAATATATTGGAAGTTGCCCCTACTCTCTAAGAAGAAATCCGCATCGCTCAAGCGAATGATGAGAGGTTAAAAAGATATGTTCAGAAGATGCACCAAGGGCGTGCACCAGACTTCTCTATGGATCAGCGAGGTTCGCTAAGGTTTCGAGGAAGACTCTGCGTACCCAACCAAGGAAGTCTAAAGAAGAAGATATTGGTAGAAGCGCATGAAGCAAAATACTCAATTAATCCTGGTGGTACCAAAATGTATGAGGACCTTCGTCAGGTATTTTGGTGGAACGGAATGAAGAAAGACATTGCATACTTTGTGGCTTGTTGCGACGTATGCAATAAGGTAATGGCGGAACACCAAAAACCCGCTGGACTCCTCCAACCTCTGCCAGTATCCCAATGGAAATGGGATGATATCTGCATAGACTTCGTCACCGGACTACCCAGGTCTCATCGAGGAAATGACGCAATATGGGTCATAGTGGACACCTTAACAAAGGTAGCACACTTTATTCCTATCCGGACCACATACCGGTGAATCAACTCGCACAGCTGTATGTGTCAAGAATCATCAGTTTGCACGGAGTACCCAAGACTATCACCTCTGACAGGGGATCTCTCTTCACCTCCGCATTTTGGTCCCGACTACATCAAGCCTTGGGGACCACATTGAAATACAGCACGGCCTATCATCCTCAGATAGCTAGACGGACTGAACGAGTAAATCAAATACTCGAAGATATGCTCAGGGCATGTACACTGGCCCAAGGAACCAAGTGGGAAGACTGTCTGCCTTATGCCGAGTTCTCCTAAAACAATAGTTTTCCAGGCCACCTTAAAGATGTCACCCTATGAAGCCCTGTATGGCCGGAAATGTTGCACTCCATTGAACTGGACTCAAACCGGAGACAGCCGTATCTTTGGAACTGATTTAATGCTCGAAGCAGAGAAGCAAGTCAAGGAAATCCGCGACAGACTGCAATTGGCCAAATCTCGACAGAAGAGCTACTATGATGCCAAACATTGCTAGATCAGCTTTGAACCGGGAGAACACGTATATATCCGAGTTACCCTTATGAAAGGAGTCAAGAGGTTTCAGACCCACGGAAAATTGGCACCCAGATATATCGGTCCATTCCCCGTCTTGTCCAGAGTCGGAATAGTTGCATATCTGTTGGAATTGCCACCAGAACTGTCAGAAGTACACACCATGTTTCACATCTCACAGCTAAGAAGTATCTCGCCACCGGAGAAAAGGACTAATATGGCAGAGATAGAATTGGCTAAGGATTTGACTTATGAGGAAAAGCCAATCAGAATATTGGATAAGACAGAAAGGGTCACTCGTAGCAAGGAAATAAGGTTTTACAAGGTTCAGTGGGAGCACCACACCGAAGAGGAAGCGACCTGGGAAAGAGAGGAATTTTTAAGGACTGCATACCCAGAATGGTTTTCCCAAGCAACCAAATCTCGAGGACGAGATTCATATTAAGTGGGGGAGGTTTGTGACAGCCTGGATTTTTGCCTTCTCTCTTTTTCCGGACTTGCCCTCTCTCTCTTTCCGGACTTGGTTTTATCGTGGTTTTTGCCCTGATTTGAATTGGAGTTTGAATCATTTCAATTGGACTTGTCACTTGGGCATATCCTTGGCTTTCACCCAAGTGACCTATCTTCTTTATTGCTCTGGTCAAACCTCAAAATAATCAAATGAATATTTTTCATAAAAGAAAAATATTCATTTCCCTCTCTGAAACTCACTTCAGAATCTTGTGCTCCAAAGCAACCTCAATTTTTCTTGCTCAGAAAAATCTGAGATAAATCTCAAATATTCTCAAAACCGTGGCACAACTTCCCATGTAAAAATATTGCATCACTTTTTGCAAAATTTTTGCTGTAGAAAATCTTTTCACTTCTGGACCAGAAATGCACTTTGTACAACAAGTACATTTTTCCTTGAGCTTTTAGCCTTGATCTTTCTTGAGCTTAAACACCCTCCTAAGAAACCCTAAACCCCAGGAGATTAGCCCTAATGGCCTTCTAGAAGGTGGCCAAACTTGGCGGCCAAGTTTCTGTACAGAAACTTGTCAGCTTAGTGAAGTCTAATGTGGTCGGCCTGGGCATGAGCCATCAACCCCCTAGACTAAACACTGCAAGGTCGAGCGTGTACACAAGGTTTGGCCGCTCCTAGGTGTCGTTTTGACCATGCCAGCCTGGTGAACGCGCGTGGACACGGTGCCTGGCATGTGTGTCGGCGCGCTCTGGCTGGCGCCTTGCGCGCGTGCTCGATCCAGCGCTCGCCTCTGACTGCCACACCACGCCACAAGCCTCGACCCATGACCCTTGACCACTCCCTGGCGCTCGCCGATGCTGGAGCCGCCACAACAAGCACGGGCATGTCGCGGCCAAAAGGCCACAGTGCGCGCGTGCACTTGTCCGCTTCTCCAACATCCTCCTTTGCTTGTCCGCGAGCGTGGGCAAGCTTCTGCGTTGACGCTGAGCGCTTGCCCCCTCTCATTGGAGCTTCTCATCACCGTTCGTCGTGTGTCTAGAGAGCTCCAGCGGCGACACGTTCCCCCCTCCACTCCGGCTATATATAGCGCCCCCTCCTCACTTGCTAGCCACGCACCACTCCACACCACCTCCACGAACACATAGACGAGCAGAAGCCCGGTCGGGCAGGCCTATGGCCGTCGCCTCGACCAGAGGACTCCGGCGATCCCCGCAGTCCAGCCGCCGCACCGGTGCCTCTCGAGCTCAAGCAGTTGCTTGGGCGGGGCATTGGGGGTCTGCTGGTGCTGCCTGGACCCCGCCAAGCCCTTGGACCTGCCTCTAGCCATTGTCTTCTTCCTCTCCGGCGAATCCCGTCCACCACTGAAGTTTGCGAGCTCGACTGCGACCAGCTCCGTCCACCTCTCGCCAAGCCACGGGTACGGGCAGGTGTGCCTCGAGCCCCATTTCAAATCTGTCCCTCTCGTTTAGCCCCAAACCCCCTCGTCGCCAGCGTGAGCTCCAGCGAAGCCCTCCCTCCCTCTGATCTCGCTCGCTCTCTCTCTCTCCTGACGTGCGGGACCCACCTGTCGGTCTCATCACTCGCGCCCGAAGCGGTACGAGTAGAGCCGTATTTCTGTTATACGCCTTCGACGTCAACCCCCCAGGATTTCTGTTTAATTCAAATTTATTCAGAAATTTGACCAAACTTTGACCAGCCACCATTTCTAAACCACAAGTCCAAATGATTTGATTCTTTTTTCATTGTCTTTGTTATAGAAAGCTCTAGCAGCACACTAGAAGGTGGATTTTCCTTACTGTCTAGAATTTCTGGTGATTTTCAGAATGTGTTTTGATAATTCTTTTTGTGGTTTAAATTATTTTTCAAAAGGAGAAGCTTGTCTTCAAGCAAACCAAGAGGGGTGTGATCCACCTCTACACTTAGGCAAGCCACACCAGCATTTGGATGGTGTTATTTCAATATCTATGATTTTCTACTTGAATATGAGTTATTATTTGCATTTAAAATTTGATAAATAACTTTGGTTAATTTCTAGTTGCTTTACCGTGCTTGATATGCTTGTTTTAGCTTCTGGTTGAATCATGGACTTGTTTGGCTAAGTAGAGTAATATTTTGCACTGTGAAAATTCCTATGGAAATTAATGATAGTTATTTTGCTAGTAATGGTTTATTTAAATAATGAACTAATAAAAATATTGCTTGGTTATAAAAATGAGTTATAACCAGAGAAGTATTGATTCTTAGTATTGCAAGATGCATGTGTTGTTAAGTTTGATCCATGAATATGAGTTGTTTGTTTTGCATGACGAGTAGTTGCATGATTATTTTTGGTTATATCATGTTGATGATAATTTTTTATCAAAGCTAAACTTGATTAAGTTCAACGTGAATATGATGTTGATCACATCATGGTGCCACTGAATCGGGTTTTTAATTCAGTGTGACCACATCTACCTTATGGGAAGGTCTTGACTCGATCCTTTGTTGTGGCTCTCACCGGTGCCTCCCACGAGGGAAGGTTATGGGCGTGCATACCCTGGCCCGATAGGCAGACATAACCTTGTGTGCTCGTTTTGTTTTTATGGTACCTTGTCCCCATTTGGGACCGTTTTGCCACGACGGAGGTCGTTGGTGTCTTTGGTAGACACGGGGCCACCCAAGACCTAACACCGAGGGGGAGTTGGTCAGAGTGGCTCGGGAGAGTGTATGACAAAGGGAGGGTTTCGTCAGAATGCTTTGGTCCACCCGAACGGGAATGCGGCGCCAGGTATTCTGTAGTGTGGGTAAAGTGTGCTACCTCTGCAGAGTGTATTTAATCTATCGATAGCCACGTCCTCGGTTATGGGCAAAACTCGGAAGTAAGTCACACCTTGGATCAACTTTTCTAATAATCTTGCAAACTAAGTGAGTGTTGTGATGCATTGGTTTGTGACGAAAGCATGAATACTTGAGGTGCTCATGAGTGATTGGTTTCCGTTATGACCCAGGTATGGTCACCTTTTGGTTATGTGGTAACCGTCTGGTAAGCGATTCTGTGGGACTCATTGCATGAAATCTTTGTTTTGGTAGTAGTAGCTTTGCATTGAATTAATCTGATTAAATATCATGATATTGTTTGTCATCGTGCTTATGTTTGTTGTGAGCTTGCAAGTACATTCAATGTACTGACTTGGCGTGTCATGCCAGCTTTCAGGCAAGTCAGTTCGCATCGGAGCGCACCTCGTGTCTAGGCCGTGTTCACGTCGGTGTCCGTGTGCTATGGAGTTCCTCTATGTCGTTATTCCGATGTCACGTAGCTCGTGCGATCGAGGCCCCATCATGTTCATTAAATAATGTACATACTGTCCAGCAGCACCGTGTGTGCCACTTGGCCTCGAATCTCGATGTAATATCAGACCTATGTAATCCGCTAGCATCAATAGAGCGGTTGTTTCTGTACCATGTTGTTGTGTATTGCCAGAAGACTTGATCTCTGGGATGGCAATGCAAGGTAAACCGGTTGCTCTGAGCCGGGGTGCCACACCCCATGTTTGGTTTTGATAATTAATGACAATCTCTATGGACTAACTGTTTCCTTGAGTTATACTTGAAGGATTTGTCCATAGGCATTTCTTGAAGTCCATGTGTTGGTTTCAAGGAGTTTATGAGTTGACCAAGGTGCTATTAAGGAATTATTCTAAGATTGGTCATCTGAGTGTTGAGATTATTGCAAGCATGTCTTGAAGAAGAAGATTGTGTGATCATTCATGTTTACCTTCAAGACATCATCCAAATGAAGAGAGTTGGAAATATTCAAGGTTGATCAAAACTAAGTCAAGAGTGAATCAAGTTGATCAACTCACAAAGCGTAGAAGATGTACTGAGAGGGATCAAGTGATCCCATGGTATGGTAAGCATTGTCCATTGCGCTTTGTGTACTAACCCATGGTCTATGTGAGAGTTCTATGTGGGGTTAGGTACGTGTTCATGGGCCTGCGTCAAGAGGAAGATATCACTCAACCCATGGAGAGGATGACATCAAGTGGTGATCGTCATCAAGATTGTCGTGTGCAAGTTTAAGTGGAGCATCATGAAGAGATCAAGTGCTTGAAGCTTGCCATCCATTGTGGTGTCAATGGACTTGTTAAGATGTGCCGAAGAGTGGCTCACCCATAGTGGAGTATGGGGGAGCAATCATCTAGTCTTCATCGAGCCAATGCAATCAAGAAAGGTGGTCCTACTTGAGGGAGTCAAGATCGTCATCATCTAGCTCAAGTGGACCATGTGCAAGGCAAAAGGTTTTCCCTTGATAGGTTTTCTATTTTATCGGTCTCATGGTGGTAGTTGGGAGATCAGGTTATAGGATCGATTGCCGTACTATCAAGGGGGGCTCTCGATGAGTAGGTTGGTCGTATCATTCGTAGAGAGCTCAAACCACTGCATCCTTACATCATCTTTATTGGTTCTTTGTTGGTTATCTTTGTGAGTCTTAGAGCTTATGGTCATCTTGATGACAAGCTCGAGTTCTTCGAAACCCGATTTCTTATGCATCTTCTTTTGTGTTTTCGGTGTTGGAGTTTTTACCGGTCTTAATTGAGAAAGGGTTCTCACCATTTTATTTTGGGTATTTTCTCTATTGCTATTTCTTGATATTTATATCAAGATTGTGTTTTCTCTTGTCTTTAGATTTCCAACAAACTTGATTTCGTCGAATTCGGAACTCGTTTGCGAAAGTTGTGGCTGATTTGGTCTTACTTGTTTTACATAGAGAGGTTGTATCGCTCCTTAGAGCGGACTGGTACAACCGGTGTTTGGAGCGGTTGTACCGCTCTAGAATTGGTCCGAAGGTTGTACCGGCCATGTACCGCTCTACCACCGGACTAGTTTACGTTTTGGAGCGGTTTTTGGGCGGTTGTTGACTGGTTGTACCGGTTAGTTTGCTTTAACCGGTACTACCGGTTCCCCGGGCTGTTGTACCGCTTAGGCCTTTTTCCTACAAGTTGGTTTTTCCTCTACTTTGACTGGTTGTACCGGTTCATGCACAAGTTGTACCGGTCTTATAGTTTTCTGCACATAACGGGCAGATTCTTGGGGACCTATAAAAGGGGATCTTCTTCCCCATTGAACCTTATCCTTTGAGCTCGTGTTCTTCCCCCATTGTTGAACTTCTTCGAGCTTGCTATCTCTCAATCCCTCCATGGATTCTTGCTAGGTTTGGGGGAAAAGAGAAAGGAGATCTAGATCCACATTTCCACCAATCACTTTCTCCTCTATGTGAGGGGAACCCCTTGGATCTAGATCTTGGAGTTCTTGGTGTTCTCCTTCTTGTTCTTACTCTCATTTTCCTCCCTAGCATTAGTTGCTTTGGTGGGATTTGGGAGAGAAGGACTTCGGCACTCCGTGTGCCCTTTCAATTGCATTGGGTGCATAGGTTTGAGTTCTCCACGGTGATACGTGGAAGTTACAAGTTGAGAAGCTTATTACTCGTGGGTGCTTGGTACCCTTGAGCTTGTTCCTCTTGGGTGCTTGGGCGCCCTAGATGGTTGGTGGTGTTTGGAGCTCAATCATTGTGGTCTAAAGCTCCGGGCAAGCGTCGGGGTCTCCAATTAGGTTGTGGAGATAACCCCGAGCAATTTGACGGGTTTCAGTGACCGGACCCAAGGGTTGCCAAAGTGTACAGGTTCGGTGACCGCCCCCAGGGGTTGCTATTTGTACGGGTTCGGTGACCGCCCTCAAGGGTCCCTTAGTGGAATCACGACATCTTGCATTATGCGAGGGCGTGAGGAGATTACGGTGGCCCTAGTGGCTTCTTGGGGAGCATTGTGCCTCCACACCGCTCCAAACAGAGATTAGCATCCGCAAGGGTGTGAACTTCAGGATACATCATCATCTCCGCGTGCCTCGGTTATCTCTTACTCGATCCCTTTACTTATGCACTTTACTTTGTGATAGCCATATTGTTTCTTGTCATATATCTTGCTATCACCTAGTAGTTTATCTTGCTTAGCATAAGTTGTTGGTGCACATAGGTGAGCCTAGTTGTTGTAGGTTTTGTGCTCGAGAAATTAACCGCTTTGTTTATTCCGCATTTGTTCAAGCCTAAACTATAATCATTTTAAAGCACCTATTCACCCCCCTCTAGGTGACATCCACGATCTTTCAATTGATATCAGAGCCTCGTCTCTCTTTGTTAGGCTTAACCGCCTAGAGAGTAAAGATCTCAACTAGGGGATTAGGATTCTCTGACACTCTTAGTTTTGATGGCACAAATTTTGATGTTTGGGTAATTCACATGCTTAATCTCTTTAGGGTCATGGACCCAAATTTAGAGCGAATTGTAGATATGGGTTTTTCTCCTCCAAAGGATCCCCAAAGATTATCTTTAGAGGATGAGAAAAACTCTTATCTCAATGCTCAAGCTTCTAATGTGCTTTTCGATGCTTTGAGCAATGTAGTTATATTTCAACTCATGCCGTTCCGGGATGCTCATGAGTTGTGGACAAATCTTCAAGATAAATATGGCGTGTCCAAGATTTGTGGGGATGATTGTTCTCCCTCCACCTCCGGCCGTATTGTGTTCTCAACTTCTTCTAATTCACCTACATGTGGTTTTCCACAAGGTAATGAAATGGTGGGTAGTGTTAGTCATTGCAATGATGATAGTATGCTTATTCTAGATGATACTTCATCACTATCTTATTGCAATGCATCGTCTTTGCACTTTAACACTTCTAGCACCCTACATGTTTCTCACGCTTGTGTTGATAGTCTGTGCATATCTTGTAGAAATTGCTTGACTAAATCTCATGATGACATGTTTGCTATATCTTGTTGCCATGATAAAAATGCTTGTATTTCCTCGAGTTGTTGTGCTAATAATGTAGAGGAAATCGAACACTCCATGGAACAAGATGTGGTTTTAAATGGTGCTTCAAGGGATCCTACATCATCATCTATTGCGGTTTGCCTTATGACCAAGGCTTCAAAGGTATCTCCTACCTTGAACCCCAATATGTCTCTTGTTGATGATGTTGATGCTAATAATGATGATGATAATGATGAAGAGAATGATAATGTTACCTCCTTCAAAATTAAGGGGGAAATGGTTTTTAAAGCTCTTCATAAGAATAAAATTGCTCTTTCCGACTTCATGGAAATCATGTCTATTGATATTGAGGGCAAGAAATATATAGAGGAGTTGGAACCTCATCTAGAGGATCTTGAGGTCAGCATTGAAAAAATGGAAGGTCTTGTGCGTGATTACGCTAGTGAGATTGCAGACCTCTCTCAAGCTCTTGAACTTGAGCAAACCACCAAGGAATCTCTTGAGGAGACTTTTGCTCTAGAATTATCTAGAGTGAAGGAATCTCATGATAGAGCTCTTGAGGTGGCCAATTATTTTGAAACTAAAAATGAGAAGCTTGCAGTTGTGCATGCTAAACTTCTTGAGGACTTTGGGCACCTCAAAAATGGCTCAAGGGTCATTAAGAGTGAGCTCATCAAACTCACCGAGTATCATGCACAACTTAAAGCTTCATATTCAAAAGAGCTTGGCAAGTTGCCTTCTCCTATTGCTATTATTGATGATGCTTGTGCTACTAACTCTATTACTTGTGAAGCATCCATTTTGAAGGAGAATGTTGAGCTTGGGGCTCAACTTGAGTTGCTATCTACCAATTATTGGAAATTGGAAGAAAGCCATGAAAAGTTCTCAAGCTCTCATGATGATATTCTAGTATCCCATAATGTGGTAAAGGTAGCTCATGAGGCCATGATTGCTAAGTTAACATCTAGTGAGCCTCATGTGGATACTAGCACTACTTTTAGTCAAAATGCTATATTGCCTTGTGCTAGTCCTCGTAATTCATCTATGCATAACATTGGCACATGTTGTGATGAATATCTTTCCTTGCCTTGTTGCTCTAACGATGAAGCTTATACTTCCTCTACTGCTTGTGTTGAGACTAACCATGTAGAGGAAATCAAAGAGCTCAAGGCCCAAGTCACTTCTTTGAAGAAAGACTTGGAAAAGTGTCATGAAGGGAAATCCACACTCAACAATATCTTGAGTGTGAAAAAATCCCCCAATGACAAATGTGTACTTGGATTCAACTCCAATAAGAAGAAGAAGTCCAAGATGAACAAGGAGAAGGGCCAAGAACAAGTCAAGAATTTGTCCAAGATTGTTTGCTTCAAGTGCAAAATTGAAGGGCATCATGTTAGATCTTGCCCATTAAAGAAGAAGGCCATTAGTGACAAGCAACAAGGGAAGCGGCCACAAGTTCAATCTCATGCTCAACCACAAGTTGAAGAAAGGCCTCTTCCCAAGAATACTCAAGCTAATGCTTCTCAAGTTGAGAACTCGAAAGTGAAGAGTAGACGTTGCTACTTATGCGTGAGAAACGTCACCTCCCTTCTTCATGCACTAGTGGTAACTCATCCAACCCAATTATTATTTATGATATCTATTCTCCTGGGAAGGATAAGGTTGGCGATGTGTTTGCAGAGTTTGTTGGTACTCAAAGTGGTGTAAAGCAAAGAACCATTTGGGTAACCAAGCCTATTGTGACTAACCTCTTAGGACCCAACTTGGTTGGGGACCAGCTAGCTCAAACTTGATCAATAGGTGTCTACGGAGGGCATTGGAGACTTGGCTACATTATTAAGAATTAAGGGGATTTTCATCATTCATATTTTCTCAAGCGAAGTCATTCGAATTATCAAGTTTCTATCTTATATCCAATGTTCCTCCTTGCGGTAAATCATGATTAAAGTGTTTACATTGATAGTTACTTACCCCTTTGCATGTTTGGTTTCATTCCTTGCATGTGTTTGTATATCTTGTGCTTACAACTTGATTATCTTGAGCAATCAAGTATGTGTGTGTTGGTTTGCACATGATGTCCGTGTGTGTCATGCGTTGAGCCTTTTGCATCTTGTTTATATCTTAATTGGCTCGTGTGAGAGATTAATGGAACATCCCATTTTGGGGGAGTGATGTGCTTTGTGCACCTCACAGTCCCACAAATGTGTGTACATGAGGAATACCACCTAGTATTGATATTGCAAGCTTATCTAGTCACTATGTGGTATGTCTTCTCATGAGAAATTCAAATTCTAAATAGTCCATTAATTATGTCTTGTTGGATCCTCTTATTGCCTCTTGTTAAGTTTTTATTGGTATCACATTATGGGGGAGTAATATGCTATGTGCATATTACAAGCCTAGAAAATGTGTACATTTGAGATATTGTCACCTATAATTGGTATTGTAAATTATCTTGTTCCTAGGTGGCATGTTATCTCTACAAGTTGCAATTTGCTTGTGTTTGGTGTGAAGATGATGTTGGATATCCTTGCTATCTACCAACGAAATTCTTTCCAAATACTTTTTATCTTTTGACAATTTGTACTCACTTATGTGTAGTAGAAATTATTGATAATCCTTACATTGGCCTTTGCTTTTATTTGCCTTATCTCTTGCCTAGGATTGTGTCAACTCCCAATGTATTCCATACCACTTGTGGATCTTGTTATTTCCTTGAGATTGTCTAGTGTTTGTATAGATATAGTGAAAGTGGTGATCCCATCTTGTGCTTTTTGTATTCAAATGCAAATTCTCTATGATGCACAATGCTTGGGGGAGCTATCCTATTTTTCTTAGAATGCTCACCTTGTGATCCTTATCAAGTGTGTGTTGGTGGAATGCAAACCGTTTATTTTTGGTACTTTGTGCCATCATGAAACTTTGTAGAGCACTTGGTTTGTTTGGAACCATTCTCTCTTTTGGGAGTTTAACATGATTCTTTTTGAGTGTGCCAATGGATATCTCATTCCTTGATGTATCAGTTAATGGTATCTTCCAAGTGATGGTTTCTCCTTTTGGTATCCTTTTCACTTGGTATTCCTTTTTCATTTGGTGTTTGTTCTTGAAAGTCTTTAGCATGCATATTTACTTCATGTATTTTCTTTGGCATGCTTTCTTTCTCTGATCCAATATATAGGGGAAACTCCACCAAATCTCAAATTGTATGATATGTGCATGGAATTCATGTCCATATCTATATGCACATATTTATGTGGAGTTTGTCCTATGTATATTGGTGTTTCTATCTCTTTGGTCCCAATGAGTTTGGGTACCATTTTGTTTGTGATATTGGTCTAGGAACAATTGGAGATGCATTGGATGCTCAGCTCGCTCACAAGGGAGGTGGTGTCACCATGTGCTTATTGGAGTCAAGCTAGGATGCTTAATGAACTACTATCTACTACCTTTAATTGGTTTCTACTACATACTTCCAATGTTAACTCGGTAACAAATATCCTCATATACTTCATGCACACATTTCTTGCTTCAACCTTGTGTAGGTTGCATCTTGGCATGATATTCATTCCATCTTGCGATACTCGTTTCCTTTCTCAAAGCATCTCAACGATGATATCACGTTGCTAGTTGTGATGTATTTAATGGTTGTGTGGTAGGAATTCATTTATATACAATAAGACCATATCTAGCCATGTGCTATGCTCCCAAGCAAATATCTTATTGGTATATGTATGACTTCCTTTTGAATATCTAGTTCCTTTGTGTTGTAACTATTTCGGGTGTACATCCTTCTTTGTAGATATATATCATCATGATTTTGTCTACCTAGAACCTTATACACTTGAGAGAAATTACATATCTAGATGATATCCTTTCTTTCACGTCCACCTTGTCTTTCTTATGTTATTTATTTGGTGGCTCCATGAAAGCTTTTGCATTGAGTGTGTGTCTTCTCTCGTTGCATCTTGATGCCTCTTGTGTGGTGAAGATTATTTTCCTCATGCTTGTACTTATGAGGCTTTTGCCATCTTAATTGGTATCCCTCGTCTTGATGAGGCTTTCTTCTTCTATCTTCACCATGGGTTGTCACAAGCTTTGTCATTTTCTTTTTAGTGAGCTTGTGAACCCATTTGTTAGTTGGGTGTGTGGGGGGAGGAATGTTATGCACCGTGTATCTCATTTATCCAAGACTATGTTGATGCTTAATGCCCATCCTTATTTTTGTCTTCTCAAGTGCTTTGTCATGACTCACACACATCATTTTGGTTGAGCCTATTCTTAAGTTGCCTCTTTTACATGTTGCTCAACCATGTGTTTGTTGCAAGTGCTAGTCTTTGTTTCCTATATGCTCACTTACATTTGTTGTGAGTTTCTATTGATTTTGGGGGATCTATGATCCTATTTTGTGCACTTTGTATCCTAATTCAAAAATTCTTATGTGTGCACAAATCATGGGGAGATTCTCTAGTTTCTTTAGATAACTCCTTTGCTCATATCATAATATCCTTTATTCATGTGGCTCATAGGATCTTTGGTCTAGTTGGTTCAATTGGTATCTTTTGATAGCTTGCTTCAATTGGTATCTTTTGATTGCTTGATTGCTTGTTTCTCTCTTTGTTATGTCTTTGTGGCATATCTTTCTTTTGCAATCTTTGAGCCTCAATATAGTTTGTCTTCCTCCAAGTATTTACTGTTGGATATGTGTATTGCATTCCACTCTCTTGTGGAGAAATACACAATTTATGGAGAAACACAATTTATATTGGCCTTCTAAGATTTTCTCCCATTTTGGCAATAGATGCCAATGGGGGAGAAGTTTCAGAGAGTTTTGCGGGGAAGTTTAGAGAGTCATCTCGTCTTGCTTTGGTTGCGTTGCCAAGCGTTTGCATCTCTTACGCATGCATTATTAGTTGTTGCATTGCATGGTGATGCATAATTCCTTATATAAACTCTCTTGAAAGTGCTTGTCATCAATTACCAAAATGGGGGAGATTGAAAGAACACGCGGTGCCCCCATGTTTGATTTTGGTAATTAATTACAATCTCTATGGACTAATGGTTGCCTTGAGTTATATTTGAAGTATTTGTCCATAGGCATTTCTTGAAGTCCATGTGTTGGTTTCAAGGAGTTTATGAGTTGACCAAGGTGCTATTAAGGAATTATTCTAAGATTGGTCATGTGATTGTTGAGGTTATTGCAAGCATGTCTTGAAGAAGAAGATTGTGTGATCATTCATGTTTACCTTCAAGACATCATCCAAATGAAGAGATTTGGAAAGATTCAAGGTTGATCAAGACTAAGTCAAGAGTGAATCAAGTTGATCAACTCACAAAGCGTAGAAGATGTACCGAGAGGGATCAAGTGATCCCATGGTATGCTAAGCATTGTCCATTGCGCTTTGTGTACTAACCCATGGTCTATGTGAGATTTCTATGTGGGGTTAGGTACGTGTTCATGGGCTTGCGTCAAGAGGAAGATATCGTCAACCCATGGAGAGGATGACATCAAGTGGTAATCGTCATCAAGATTGTTGTGTGCAAGTTCAAGTGGAGCATCACAAAGAGATCAAGTGCTTGAAGCTTCTTGCCATCTATTGTGGTGTCAATGGACTTGTGAAGATGTGCCAAAGAGTGGCTCACCCATAGTGGAGTATGGGGGAGCAATCATCTAGTCTTCATCGAGCCAATGCAATCAAGAAAGGTGGTCCAACTTGAGGGAGTCAATATCATCATCATCTATCTCAAGTGGACCATGTGCAAGGCAAAGGTTTGCCCTTGATAGGTTTTCTATTTTACGGGACTCATGGTGGTAGTTGGGAGACCAGGTTATAGGATCGATTGCCATAGTATCAAGGGGGGCTCTGGATGAGTAGCTTTGTAGTATCATTCGCAGAGAGCTCAAACCATTGCATCCTTGCATCATCTTTCTTGGTTCTTTGTTGGTTATCTTTTTGAGTCTTAAAGTGCTACCTCTTGAGCACTGCGTTGGTTTTCCCTTGAAGAGTAAAGGGTGATGCAGCAAAGTAGCGTAATTATTTCCCTCAGTTTTTGAGAACCAAGGTATCAATCAGTAGGAGGCTCCTCAAAAGTCCCACACACCTACACAAATAAACAAGAACCTCGCAACCAACGCGATAAAGGGGTTGTTAATCCCTTCACAGAAACTTGCGAAAGTGAGATCTGATAGAGATAATAAGATAAGATAAATATTTTTGGTATTTTGTGATATAGATTGGAAAGTAAAAGATGAAAATAAAAGTAGATGGAAAACTTATATGATAAAAGATAGACCCAAGGGCCATAGGTTTCACTAGTGGCTTCTCTCAAGATAGCATAAGTATTATGGTGGGTGAACAAATTATTGTCGAGCAATTGATAGAAAAGTGCATAGTTATGAGATTATCTAGGCATGATCATGTATATAGGCATCACGTCCGCAACAAGTAGATCGAAACGATTCTGCATCTACTACTATTACTCCACACATCGACCGACCCCTGTCTGCATCTAGAGTATTAAGTTCATGAAGAACAGAGTAACGCATTAAGAAAGATGACATGATGTATAGGGATAAACTCATGCACTATGATATAAACCCCATCTTTTTATCCTCGGTGGCTACAATACAATACGTGCCTTGCTGCCCCTGCTGTCACTTGGAAAGGACATCGCAAGATTGAACCCAAAGCTAAGCACTTCTTCCGTTGGAAGAAAGATCAATCTAGTAGGCCAAACCAAACTGATAATTCGAAGAGACTTGCAAAGATAACCAATCACACATAAAAGAATTCAGAGGAGATTCAATTATTTCTCATAGATAAACTTAGGTCATAAACCCACAATTCATCAGATCTCGACAAACAGACCGCAAAAAGAGTTACATTGAATAGATATCCAAGAAGATCGAGGAGAACTTTGTATTGAGATTCAAAGAGAGAGAAGAAGCCATCTAGCTAATAACTATGGACCCGAAGGTCTGTGGTAAACTACTCACAACTCATCGAAGAGGCCTTGGAGATGATGTAGAGGCCCTCCATGGTCGATTCCACCTCCGGTGGAGCACCGACGAAGGCTCCAAGATGGGATCTCGCGGATACAGAAGGTTGCAGAGGTGGAAATAGTTTTTCGTGGTGCTCCTGGATGTTTTCAGGGTACGTTGATATATATAGGCGAAGGAGGTAGGTCAGGGGAGCCACGAGGGGACCACGAGGGTGGGGGCGCGCCTACCCCCCTAGGGCGCGTCCTCCTGCCTCGTGGCCGCCTCGGCTACTTCTTGACGTCCACTCCAAGTCTCCTGGATTGCGTTTGTTCCAAAAAGATTGCTCCCGGAGGTTTCATTCCGTTTGTACTCCGTTTGATATTCCTTTCCTTCGAAACACTGAAATAGGCAAAAAAACAGCAATTCGGGCTGGGCCTCCAGTTAGTAGGTTAGTCCCAAAAATGATATAAAATTGTAAAGTAAAGCCCATAAACATCCAAAACAGGTAATATAATGGCATGGAACAGTCAAAAATTATAGATACGTTGGAGACGTATGAAGCATCCCCAAGCTTAATTCCTGCTCGTCCTTGAGTAGGTAAATGATAAAAACAGAATTTTTGATGTGGAATGCTACCTAGCATAATTCTCAATGTAAATTTTTTTATTGTGGCATGATTGTTCAGATCCAAATGATTCAAGATAAAAGTCCATAAAACATAAAAATTGTAATACTTCAAGCATAATAACAAGTAATCATGTCTTATCAAAATAGCATAGCCAAAGAAAGCTTATCCCTGCAAAATCATATAGTTAAGGCGTGCTTCATTTTCATTCCACAAAATACTCCCATCATGCACAACCTCGGTTTCAGCCAAGCAATTGGTTCATACTTTTTAACTCGTTTCAGCCTTTTCGACTCTTACACAATACATGAGCACAAGCCATGGACATAGCACTATATGCGGAATGTGGTGGTGGTTGTGAAGACAAAAAGGGAGAAGATAGTCTCACATCAACTAGGCGTATCAACGGGCTATGGAGATGCCCATTAATAGATATCAATGTGAGTGAGTAGGGATTGCCATGCAATGGATGCACTAGAGCTATAAATATATGAAAGCTCAATAAAAGAAACTAAGTGGGTGTGCATCCAACATGCTTGCTCACGAAGACCTAGGGCATTTTGAGGAAGCCCATCATTGGAATATACAAGCCAAGTTCTATAATGAAAAATTCCCACTAGTATATGAAAGTGACAACATAGGAGACTCTCTATCATGAAGATCATGGTGCTACTTTGAAGCACAAGTGTGGAAAAGAGATAGTAGCATTGTCCCTTCTCTCTTTTCTCTCATTTCTTTTTTTTTATTTTTTTATTTGGTGGGCTTCTTTGGCCTCTCTTTTTTCTCTTTTTTTATTTGGGCTTCTTTGGCCTCTTTAATTTTTTATAAAGTCTAAAGTCTCATCCTGACTTGTGGGGGAATCGTAGTCTTCATCATCCTTTCCTCACTTGGGATAATGCTCTAATAATGAAGATCATCACACTTTTATTGATTTACAACTCAAGAATTACAACTCAATACTTAGAACAAAATATGACTCTACATGAATGCCTCCGGCGGTGTACCGGGATATGCAATGAATCAAGAGTGACATGTATGAAAAATTATGAATGTGGCCTTGCCACAAATACGATGTCAACTACATGATCATGCAAAGAGCAATATGACAATGATGGGACGTGTCATAATAAACGGAACAGTGGAAAGTTGCATGGAAATATATCATGGAATAGCTATGGAAATGCCATAATAGGTAGGTATGGTGGCTATTTTGGGGAAGGTAAATGGTGGGTGCATGATACCGGCGAAAGTTGCGCGGTATAATAGAGGCTAGCAATGGTGGAAGGGTGAGAGTGCGTATAATCCATTGACTCACATTAGTCATAAAGAACTCACATACTTATTGCAGAAGTCTACTTGCCCTCGAAGCAAAGTACTACTACGCATGCTCCTAGGGGAAGGGTTGGTAGGAGTTAACCATCGCGCGATCCTGACCTCCACACATAAGGAAGACAATTAAAAGAGCACCCCATGCAAAAAATTTGTCACACAACTTTTACCATACGTGCATGCTACGGGACTTGCCAACTTCAACACAAGTATTTCTCCATATCATAATTACCCAACTAGCATGACTCTAACATTACCACCTTTATATCTCAAAACAATTATCAAGCATCAAATTGATCATAGTGTTTAATGCACTTTCTACGATAGTTTTTATTATACCCAACTTGGATGCTCATCATGCTAGGACCAAATTTATAACCATAGCAAAAACATGCTGTTCTAAAAGACTATCAAAATAATATAAGTGAAGCATGAGAGATCAATAATTTCTATAAAATAAAGCCACCGCCGTGCTCTAAAAAGATATAAGTGAAGCACTAGAGCAAAATTATCTAGCTCAAAACATATAAGTGAAGAACATAGAGTATTCTAATAAATTCCAAATCATGTGTGTCTCTCCCAAAAGGTGTGTATAGAAAGGATGATTGTGGTAAACTAAAAAGCAAAGTCTCATATCATACAAGACGCTCGAAGCAAAACACATATCATGTGGCGAATAAAAATATAGCTCCAAGTAAAGTTACCGATAGACGAAGACGAAAGAGGGGATGCCTTCCGAGGCATCCCCAAACTTAAGCTTTTGGTTGTCCTTGAATATCTTGGGGTGCCATGGGCATCCCCAAGGTTAGGCTCTTGCCACTCCTTATTCCATAGTCCATCAAATCTTTACCCTAAACTTGAAAACTTCACAACACGAAACTCAGCAGGAAATCTCATAAGCTCTGTTAGTGCACGAAAGAAAAACCACCACATAAGGTACTGTAATGAACTCATTATTTATTTATATTGGTATTAAACCTACTATATTCCAACTTCTATATGGTTCATACCCCCCGATACTAGCCATAGATGCATCAAAATAAGCAAACAACACAAGAAAAACAGAATCTGTCAAAAACAGAACAGTCTGTAGCAATCTGTAACTTTAGAATGCTTCTAGAACTCTAAAAATCCTACCAAAATAGGAAGTCCTGGGCAACGTTTCTGTGATTTATTAAAATTATTCTTGTGCGTGCAAAAGTTTCTGTTTTTCAGCAGAATCAAATTAACTATCATCGTAAGTTATGCTATAGGTTCTACTTGGCACAAACACTAATTAAAACATAAAACCACATCTAAAAAGAGGCTAGATGAAATATTTATTACTAAACAGAAGCAAAAAGCAAGAAACAAAAATAAAATTGGGTTGCCTCCCAACAAGCGCTATCATTTAACGCCCCTAGCTAGGCATAAAAGCGAGAATAGATCTAAGTATTGCCATCTTTGGTATTGGGAAAGAAAATAGAAAAATTCCTTTCTATAGCATTCATCCTTCTATTTTGGGAAAGCACATTGCCATTAATGGAAGAAGAAAGATTAAGCACGTTACAGAAATTTGCATCTAAGCTAGCCTTCATGTCTTTGATAATTTCGTTTTGATAAAAGCATAAGAGGGTGGTGGATTCAACCTTATCATTCATGGGGTGCCCAAATATAGTTTTCATTTTTCCATAAGTATCTATAGCATCCCCTTCAAGAAAACCACCTTCAAAGATAGAATCTAGAACTTGCTTGAAAGAATTAGGCAGGCCAACATAAAAGCTTTTTAAGTATATCTCAATTTGATATTGTGGCACATAGCTAGCCCGAATCCTTAATAACCTATCCCAAGCATCTTTTAAAGACTCATCAAGTAAATAATGAAAAATTCCGGAGTCATCTTCATCAAAATTGTTCAAACTTTCATTGGTAACCCGGTAGGTCTTTCCATAACATCATTATTTATGAGCTTAGAGAGGATAGAGGGACTATCCAAGTTACTAAAACCCTAGAAAGAACCCTTAGTTCTTTTCGATTCGGCCATGGTAACAGGTAGGCAAACGGTAAAGAGAGGGCGAATAAAACGGCAAATGTGAAGTGGGGGAGAGGAAAACAAGAGGCAAATGGCAAATAATCTAATGCGAGGGAGATGAGTTTGTGATAGGTACTTGGTATGTCTTGACTTGAGCGAAGACCTCCACGGCAACGGTGCCAGAAATCCTTCTTGCTACCTCTTGAGCACTGCGTTGGTTTTCCTTGAAGAGGAAAAGGTGATGCAGCAAAGTAGCGTCAGTATTTCCCTTAGTTTTTGAGAACCAAGGTATCAATCAAGTAGGTGGCTCCTCAAAAGTCCCACACACCTACACAAACAAACAAGAACCTCGCAACCAACGCGATAAAGGGGTTGTCAATCCCTTCACGAAAACTTGCGAAATTGAGATTTGATAGAGATAATAAGATAAGATAAATATTTTTGGTATTTTTATGATATAGATTGGAAAGTGAAAGATACAGATAAAAGTAGATGGAAAACTTATATGATAAAAGATAGACCCGGGGGCCATAGGTTTCATTAGTGGCTTCTCTCAAGATAGCATAAGTATTACGGTGGGTGAACAAATTACTGTCGAGCAATTGATAGAAAAGTGCATGGTTATGAGAATATCTAGGCATGATCATGTATATAGGCATCACATCCGCAACAAGTAGATCGAAATGATTCTGCATCTACTACTATTACTCCACACATCGACCGACTCCTGCCTGCATCTAGAGTATTAAGTTCATGAAGAGCAGAGTAACGCTTTAAGAAAGATACCTTGATGTAGAGGGATAAACTCATGCAATATGATATAAACCCCATCTTTTTATCCTCGATGGCAACAATACAATACATGCCTTGCTGCCCCTGCTGTCACTAGGAAAGGACACCGCAAGGTTGAACCCAAAGCTAAGCACTTCTCCCATTGCAAGAACGATCAATCTAGTAGGCCAAACCAAACTGATAATTCGAAGAGACTTGCAAAGATAACCAATCACACGTAAAAGAATTCAAAGGTGATTCGATTATTTCTCAAATATAAACTTGGTCATAAACTCACAATTCATCGGATCTCGACAAACACACCACAAAAAGAGTTACATCAAATAGATCTCCAAGAAGATCGAGGAGAACTTTGTATTGAGATTCAAAGAGAGAGAAGAAGCCATCTAGCTAATAACTATGGACCCGAGATCTATGGTAAACTACTCACAACTCATCGGAGAGGCCTTGGAGATGATGTAGAGGCCCTCCGCGGTCGATTCTCCCTTTGGCGGAGCGCTGGCGAAGGCTCCAAGATGGGATCTCGCGGATACAGAAGGTTGCGACGGTGGAAATAGTTTTTCGTGGTGCTCCTGGATGTTTTCGGGGTAGGTGGATACATATAAGCGAAGGAGGTCGGTCAGGGGAGCCACGAGGGTCCCACGAGGGTGGGGGACACACCTACCCCCTAGGGCGCGCCCTCCTGCCTCGTGGTCGCTTCGGATGCTTCTTGACATCCACTCCAAGTCTCCTGGATTGCGTTTGTTCCAAAAAGATCGCTCCCGAAGGTTTCATTCCGTTTGGTATCCGTTTGATATTCCTTTCCTCCGAAACACTGAAATAGGCAAAAAAACAACAATTCGGGCTGGGCCTCCAGTTAGTAGGTTAGTCCCAAAAATGATATAAAAGTGTAAAGGAAAGCCCATAAACATACGAAACGGGTAATATAATAGCATGGAACAATCAAAAATTATAGATACGTTGGAGACGTATCATAGAGCTTATGGTCCTCTTGATGACAAGCTTGAGTTCTTCGAAAACCGATTTCTTATGCATCTTCTTTTGTGTTTTCGGTGTTGGAGTTTTTACCGGTCTTAATTGAGAAATGGTTCTCACCATTTTATTTTGGGTATTTTCTCTATTGATATTTATTGATATTTATATCAATATTGTGTTTGCTCTTGTCTTTAGCTTTCCAACAAACTTGATTTTGTCGAATTCGGAGCTCGTATGAGAAAGTTGTGGATGTTTTGATCTTACATGTTTTACATAGAGAGGTTGTACCGCCCCTTAGAGAGGTTGTACCGGTTGACTAGTACAACCGGTGTTTGGAGCGGTTGTACCGCTCCAGAATTGGTCTGAAGTTTGTACCGGCCATGTACCGCTCTACCACTGGACTAGTTTCTGTTTTGTAGCGGTTCTTGGGCGGTTGTTGACCGGTTGTATCAGTTAGTTTAGTTTAACCGGTACTACCGGTTCCTCAGGATATTGTACTTCTTAGGCCTTTTTCCTACAGGTTGATTTTCCTCTACTTTGACCGGTTGTACCGGTTCGTGCATTGGTTTTACCGGTCTTACAGTTTTCTGCACATAATGGGCAGATTCTTGGGGACCTATAAAAGGGGGTCTTCTTCCCCATTGAACCTTATCCTTTGAGCTCGTGCTCTTCCCCCATTGTTGACCTTCTTCGAGCTTGCTATCTCTCAATCCCTCCATGGGTTCTTGCTAGTTTTGGGGGAAAAGAGAGAGGAGATCTAGATCCACATTTCCACCAATCACTTTCTCCTCTATGTGAGGGGAACCCCTTAGATCTAGATCTTGGAGTTCTTGGTGTTCTCCTTATTGTTCTTCCTCTCATTTTCCTCCCTAGCATTAGTTGCTTTGATGGCATTTGGGATAGAAGGACTTCGGCACTCCATGTGCCCTTGCCATTGCATTTGGTGCATAGGTTTGAGTTCTCCACGGTGATATGTGGAAGTTACAAGTTGAGAAGCTTATTACTCTTGGGTGCTTGGTACCCTTGAGCTTGTACCTCTTGGGTGCTTGGGCACCCTAGAAGGTTGATGGTGTTCGGAGCTCAATCATTGTGGTGTAAAGCTCTATGCATGCATCGAGGTCTCCAATTAGGTTGTGGAGATTGCCCCGAGCAATTTGCCGGGTTTCGGTAATCGGCCCCAAGGGTTGCCAAAGTGTATGGGTTCGGTGACCGCCCCCAAGGGTTGCTATTTGTATGGGTTCGGTGACCACCCTCAAGGGTCCTTTAGTGGAATCATGGCATCTTGCATTGTGCGAGGGCGTGAGGAGATTACGGTGGCCCTAGTGGCTTCTTGGGGAGCATTGTGCCTCCACACCGCTCCAAACGGAGATTAGCATCCGCAAGGGTGTGAACTTCAGGATACATCATCGTCTCCGCATGCCTCAGTTATATCTTACCTGAGCCCTTTACTTATGCACTTTACTTTGTGATAGCCATATTGTTTTTTGTCATATATCTTGCTATCACCTAGTAGTTATCTTGCTTAGCATAAGTTGTTGGTGCACATAGGTGCGCCTAGTTGTTGTAGGTTTTGTGGTTGAAAAATTAACTGCCAGGTTTATTCCGCATTTGTTCAAGCCTAAACCATAATTATTTTAAAGCGTCTATTCACCCCCCTCTAGGCGACATCCACGATCTTTCACACTGGCTCTCCCTGCTCGCTCTCAATGATCATATTGTGCAAGATGACACAACAAGTCATGATCTCCCACATTTGACCTTTTGACCAGGTCTGAGCAGGGTACCGGACAATAGCAATTCGAGATTGGAGCACACCAAATGCCCACTCAACATCCTTCCTGCAAGCCTCCTGAACCTTGGCAAACTGGAACTTCTTGCCTACTGGCACAACATTTGAGATAGTCTTCACAAATGTCGACCATCTCGGATAGATGCCATCAGCTAGGTAGTACCCCTTGTTGTAGTGCCTCCCATTGAACTCAAAGTTCACCGGAGGAGAATGACCTTCAACAAGCTTGGCAAAGACAGGGGAGCACTGCAGGATATTGATGTCATTGTGAGTTCCTGGCATCCCAAAGAAAGAGTGCGAAATCCAGAGGTCCTGTGTGACCACTGCCTCAAGTACCACACTGCAACCGCCTTTGGCGCCTTTGTACATCCCTTGCCAAGCAAATGGACAGTTCTTCCATTTCCAATGCATGTGTCGATGCTTCCAAGCATCCCAGGAAATCCTCTTGCTACATTTTGTGCTAGGATCCAAGCAGTGTCTTCAGCATTGGGTGATCACAAGTATTGCGGTCCAAATACTGCCACCACTGCCCTGCAGAACTTGTAGAAACACTCAATGGTCATGGACTCGGCCATGTGCCCATAGTCATCGAGTGAATCACCGGGATCTCCGTATGCAAGCATCCTCATAGCTGTCGTGCACTTCTGGATTGATGTGAATCCAATTGTGTTGTGCAATCCTTCTTGCACTTTAAGTAGCTGTCGAACTCCTGGATGGAACTCACAATCCCGAGGAAAAGCCTTCGGCTCATCCGATAACGGCGCCGAAATGTTTTCTCGCCGTGCAATGGAGCATCGGCGAAGTAGTCGGAGTAGAGCATGCAGTACCTTCGAGACGATGCCGGTTCTTTGCTTTCACCCGCCCCGGTGCCAAGCCACCTCGCTGTGGCTTTTCATTGCTCGCGAGCTGGCCGGTGAGGGCGGCGAGGTACATGAGATGCGCCTCCTCCTGGACGGCGGCTTTGGCTTCCTCCTCCAGCAATGCTGCGAGCGCCTCCTCGTCGTCTGAGTCCATCGGCGGGCTGGGCAAACAAAGCGCCGAAGACCTTGCATGCGTGGTGGGTGCACATCCGCCGGTACACTACCCTGCGTGGCCGCAACGCCGAAAAAATTGCCCGGACGGTGGTGGAGAGGCTGCCACGGTGAAACCTCTTCTCTTTTTCCGGCGGGGAATGTCCTATTTAGTTGTGGTGGGCGGTGGCCGGCGCCGGGATCAGCAGGGTGGCATCCGAGCGCGCGGGGGGTGGGAGGAGAATCTGGACGTTTGGCTTGACTTTTTGCCTGACAGTGTGGCCCAGGTGTGTTTTCCCCTTGTGCCGGAGCCCCCGAGCACCCCCCAGTGCGCCGGGTTCGGCCTGCGATTGCTGGACCCAAAAACGGGCCGAGCCAGCTGATTTCGGCATCTTGGGGGCACGACTGGGGCGTGATATGTATCCGTCGTATCTATAATTTTTTATTGTTTCATGCCAATATTATACAACTTTTATACACTTTTGGCAACATTTTATATGATTTATTGGACTAACCTATTGATCTAGTGCCGAGTGCCAGTTCCTGTTTGTTGCACGTTTTTTGTATCACAGAAAATCCATATCAAACAAAGTCCAAATGCGATAAAAATTTACCGCGAATTATTTTGGAATGTATGTGATTTTTAGGAGGTGGAATCAATGCAAACAAGGGCTCATAGAGCCCATAACCCACCAGGGCGCGCCACAGGCCCCAGGCGCGCCTTGGTGTATTGTGCCCTCCTCGAACGTCGGTTGGAGCCCTTCTTCTGGAGCAAGAAAGATAATTTATGGAGAAGATATCGTGTAAAAATTTCAGCGCAATCGTAGTTACGGATCTCCGGGAATTTAAGAAACCGTGAAGGGCCAGATCCGGGGAACGCAAAACAGAAGAGAATAGAGAGGGAGATCCAATCTCGGAGGAGCTCCTTCCCCTCCGCCGCCATGGAGACCATGGACCAGAGGGGGAACTCTCCTCCCATCTAGGTGGAGGCCAAGGAAGAATAAGAATGAGGGGGGCTCTCTCCCCCTCTCTCCCGGTGGCGTCGGAACTCCGTCGGGGCACGAATCATGACGGCGATCTTCATCAACAATCTTGCTACCGTCAATACCAACTTTCTCCCCCTCTATGCAGCGGTGTAACACCCCTTCTCCCTGCTGTAATCTCTAGTTAAACATAGTGCTCAACTCCATATATTATTTCCCAATGATCTATGGTTATCCTATGATGTCTGAGTCCGTTTTGTCCTATGGGTTAATCGTAATCTTGGTTGGTATGATTTTATATTTTATTTTTGGTGATGTCCTACGGTGTCCTCCATCTCACGCAAACATGAGGGGCCCCCGCTGTAGGGTGTTGCAATATGTTCATGGTTTGTTTATTTGTCAGTGTTGCAGGGGTGACAACAGCCTAAACGCGGATAAGTGGGTTATGGCGTATGGGAGTAAAGAGGACTTGATACTTAATGCTATGGTTGGGTTTCATGACCTTAATGATTTTTATTAGTTGCGAATGCTTGCTAGAGTTCCAATCATAAGTGCATATATCCAAGTAGAGAAAGTATGCTAGCTCATGCCTCTCCCTCATATAAAATTGCAAGAATGATTATCGATACTTGTTTGCCTAGGAACAAATGACTTTCTTGTTGACAAAAGCTATCCACTTTTACTACCTTGAATTTTATCCGTAGTTTTATTCTCGCAAAGTACTCGTAGTTTTATTCTTGCAAAATAGTTTCATACTTGTTCTAGGTAAAGCAAATGTCAAGTGTGCGTAGAGTTGTATCGATGGTCGATAGAACTTGAGGGAATATTTGTTTTGCCTTTAGCTCCTCGTTGGGTTCGACACTCTTATTTATCGAAGAAGGCTACAAACGATCCCCTAGACTTGTGGGTTATCAAGAACTTTTTCTGGCGCCGTTGCCGGGGAGCAATAGCGTGGGGTGAATATTCTCGTTTGTGCTTGTTTGCTTTATCACTAAGTAGTTTTTATTTTTCTATTCTAAGTTGTTCTCTATCTTTAGTTATGGATATGGAACACGAAACACCAAAAAAATTAGTTGTACTTGCTACTCACGGAGATGGGGAACCTCCTAAAACCCTCGATGCTCGTTATGTGAAATATATTATGCAGTACTTTGATAATCCTGAGAAAACCCCTTTTAACTTGATAATGGGAGTAACGTTGGATCAACGTGAATACTTTAGGGATTATCGCTTGACTCATAAAGGGAGAGTATTGTACGTTCAAAAGTGAAACGAACATATTGCACCCACCCTAGTCATCTTTCAATCGATCTCCGGACCCTGAGATGAAACGAAGAGAGAACGAGTGGGTGCATGTGTGATACCTAATGCTGATTCAAAATTTTGAACCGGTGATCATAGCATCAGCAAATCATATATAAAGGGTATTGAATGTTCATTTCACTTTTGAACATACAATATACTCCCTCCTATTCTTTCTAGTTTACATATAAGTTTTATGTGTAGTCAAAGTATCTCTACTTTGATCAAACTTAGAGAAAAAAGTATCAACATTCCACAACGCCCAATCAATATTGTTAGATTCGTACGTACTCGTAGATTTGTATTCAAACAGACATGGTTTCCAATTTGTTTTCAAACACGTGAACATGCTTATTCTCGCGCATGCTCTTCCTACTAGGATTTCGCCATGTATAGCCAGTCCAATAGTATCTTTTTTAAGCTCCCTGTCCAATAGTACTAGTGGAGTACTGACAATCCAACATCTGAAGTAGAGTATGCAGTGCTCATAGTACTAGTAGTATACTCCCTCTGTTTTTATTTACTCCGCATAAAACGGAGGGAGTAGTAGTAACACTCGGCCGACCTCTCTCTCTTCTACTACCTCCTTCCTGGTTTATTAGTCCTCTTTGTAATTTGTGCTAATTTTTTACCAACGATTTAACTGATGGAATGTTAGTGCATGTTAATAAAATTATATCATTGGATTCGTATTTGAACATAATTTTTAATGATATAATTTTTTTATGACATGCATGAATATTTTATTAGTTAAATTTATGGTCAAACTTTGGCACATATTACAATGGAGACCAATATAACCAGGATAGAGGTAGTAGTAGTAGTATAAATGACGCGGGCGGGGGAGGGGGAGGGACGTTGATTTGCTCTCAACTGCGGTCCCACAAGCGAGCGAAAACACAAGATGAAGCCCGTTCCATTTGGTGAGCGACGTGGCGGGTCCAGCGTGTCGGGGTGCAACGCGAACACGATAAGAGCGATGTACAGTCAAAACCGATTCACCGGTCATCACTGGAACCACTATTCACACCAAAACCTTCGCTGCTCGGCCTACGCCAGCCACTGCCCCAAAACCACACCTCCTCTCCAGCCCATTCCCCCACCTTTAGACCCCCTAGCCCGCATCAAGCGTCCCCTAGTTCACCGGAAAGCCATGGTGCGCCGCAAGATCATGTACCGCAAGATGCTGACACCGGAGAACCGCACAGAAATCACGGTGGTGGTCGGTGCCACAAACCTCCGTTCCCAAGATCGCTTTGCAGCGGGCCAATCCTCGAGTTCTCTGGAGCCAAGCTCCGAGGAGGAGGAAGCCGATCCAATGTTCATGGCAGAGGTCGCGGCGCTGAAGGCCCCCGATGCGTATGAGACGATGGACATCGACTTCGTGCCGGCATCTGGGTCCCCCATGGTGCAGGCAGACCAGCGGTTCAACCTGGCTATAGTAAAGGAGGACCGGGAGGCGGAGGCTCAACTGGATGCGGATCGCGCAGATGCCGCTGCCATCGAGGCCCTCCTGCAGGCGAAACTGGATGTCGTGGATGTGAACCGGGCGGTGGAGGCTCAACTTGACGCGGAGCGCGCAGATGCCGCTTCCATCAAGGCCCTCCTGCAGGCGGAACTGGATGTCCTGGACTTGAACTAGGCGGCAGAGGCTCAACTCGACATGGAGCACGCAGATGCCGCTGCCATTGAGGCCCTCCTGTAGGCGGAACCGGATGCCTGGACTTGAACCGGGCGGTGCTCGCATCCGTGTAGAGCGCTTGCATGCTCTACGTGAACGAGTAGCTGGAGGCCGAGGAAATCCACGATGCAGAGACAAACACCGGCAGCTACCGGTGGTTCGCACCGGCAGCCAAAGACGACGAGGCCATCTCGTTTCGCGAGCAGTGATAGTTTTTCTTTATGTTGTTGTTTTTAGGGATCTTTTGCTATGTAAAAACATATATTTATGTGAGTCGTCTGACTTTCATCATTTGGGTCAGTCGACCATTTCAGGCGGTTGGATGAATATCCTACGTCTCCTAACCCTTCTTCCTCACCTCTTCTTCTTCCCCAACAGACCACCGCACGGGCTGTACGGATCTTCCCCAACATGCGACTAGATAAACATATTGTATGAACGAAAATTATGTGTCAGCGGTAGGATGGCTGAGATTGGTTTGATCACATGCGGTAACACATGTCAGTGAGGGTGCATTCCCTTGGTTGGGTTTGCGGCGTGCATGAGCGACTATGTGAGGGTGCAGTGCGACCATGACAGCCATGCGCAAGTGTACCTCCTTTTCATTTTGAAAACTTTAGGCAAGCTTGGCAAAAATGTGTATCGAAGTATGGCATTGCAAGCCCTAGACCCAAACAGGATACAAGTACGTACTCCCTCCGTCTGAAAATACTTGTCAGAGAGATGGATGTATCTAGACATAGTATAGTTCTAGATACATTCATGTTTATGCATTTCTGCGACAAGTAATTTCGGACGGAGGGAGTACGTAGGAGTACTACTTGTGTTAAAAAAGAAAGGTGGGGTTTTCCTTTGCGGGATTGATCAATACAAATGCTCGTTCGACATGTCAATTAGTGCGTATTTTCTTCTCCTACGCCCAAAGAGCTAACCACCTCACTTCTCATCGCTTGATTAATGGAGTGCCATGCAAACCAACCTTCTCACTTCCGCATGCATGCAAGGGTATATTAATGTCCTTGGTTGCTAGTACGAGGCAAACCCCATCAATTTTGCCTTGATTAGTGTTAGTGGCCTTCTGCAAATTCTAATTTGGTATATTGGCCTTGTGTACAAAAAATGGAGGTAGTAACTATTTGACTTCCTTCCCCCTTTTTTGTGAAATGACTACCTTTCCCATTGCGGTAACGTTGACGATATCTCAAACGTTGTGGTTTAGCAAAGTGCATTCGACGGAGAACACCATTGAGGGAGACCATGTTAAGTCGTTCGCAAGTGCCGCATGCAAGCCGATACGACCGCCTTATTTGCATCCAGGAAGTCCGTTCAACCAAAGGATGCGTAAATGTACTATTACTACACAATAGCGTCGTTCGTCCAGCTTAGTGCGGTAAGGTGGTTTCTCGAAGAAGACAATGGAGAAGTGATACGTCTCTGTCGTATCTACTTTTGCAAACACTTTTGCCCTTGTTTTGGAATCTAACTTGCATGATTTGAATGGAGCTAACCCAGACTGACGCTGTTTTCAGTAGAACTGCCATGGTGTTATTTTTGTGCAGAAATAAAAGTTCTCCGAATGATCTGCAAATCTACGGAGCAACTTTTCAGAATTAATAAAAAATACAGGCGAAAGAAATAGCGTCAGGGGGCCCACACCCTGTCCACGAGGGTGGGGGTGCGCCCCCTCCCCCTAGGCGCACCCCCTACCTCATTGGCCACCTAGACGTCCACCAACCTCAACTCCAACTCCATATATTTGCTTTCACGGAGAAAAAAAATCAGAGAGAAAGTTTCATCATGTTTTACGATACGGAGCCACCGCCAAGCCCTAATATCTCTCGGGAGGGCTGATCCGGAGTCCATTCAGGGCTCCGGAGAGGGGGATTCGACGCCGTCGTCATCATCAACCATCCTCCATCACCAATTTCATGATGCTCACCGCCGTGCATGAGTAATTCCATCGTAGGCTTGCTGGACGGTGATGGGTTGGATGAGATTTACCATGTAATCAAGTTAGTTTTGTTAGGGTTTGATCCCTAGTATCCACTATGTTCTGAGATTGATGTTGCTATGACTTTGCTACGCTTAATGCTTGTCACTAGGGCCCGAGTGCCATGATTTCAGATCTGAACCTATTATGTTTTCATGAATATATGTGAGTTCTTGATCCTATGTTGCAAGTCTATAGTCACCTATTATGTGTTACGATCCGACAACCCCGAAGTGACAATAATTGGGATACTTCTCGGTGATGACCATAGTTTGAGGAGTTCATGTATTCACTAAGTGCTAATGCTTTGGTCTGGTACTCTATTAAAAGGAGGCCTTAATATCCCTTAGTTTCCATTAGGACCCCGATGCCACGGGAGGGTAGGACAAAAGATGTCATGCAAGTTCTTTTCCATAAGCACGTATGGCTATATTCGGAATACATGCCTACATTACATTGATGAACTGGAGCTAGTGATGTGTCACCCTATGTTATAACTATTGCATGAGGAATCACATCCGACATAATTATCCATCATTGATCCAATGCCTACGAGCTTTTCACATATTGTGCTTTGCTTATTTACTTTACCGTTGCTACTGTTACAATCACTACAAAACTGCTATTGTTACCGTTACTTCCATACTACTTTGCTACTAAATACTTTGCTACAGATACTAAGTTATCCAGGTGTGGTTGAATTGACAACTCAACTGCTAATACTTGAGAATATTCTTTGGATCCCCTTGTGTCGAATCAATAAATTTGGGTTGAATACTCTACCCTCGTAAACTGTTGCGATCCCCTATACTTGTGGGTTATCAAGACTATTTTCTGGCACTGTTGCCGGGGAGCATAGCTCTATTCTTTGAGTCACTTGGAATTTATATCTGCTGATCACTATGAGGAACTTGAAAGATGAAAGAACTAAGATTTTTCCCTCAACTACGAGGGGAGGTAAGGAACTGCCACCTAGCTCTGCACTAGATTCTCCTTCCGTTTTGAGTAAGCTTGCGACACCTAAACCTGCTTCTGCTATTACTTCTGATATGTCGCATGTTATTGATGATGCCACTTCTACTATTCATGATACTTATGATGAAACTACATCTGTGCTTGAAACTACTGTGCTATTAGGTGAATTTCTTGATGAACAACTTGCTAGGGTTAGGGAGAATAAAATTTGAAACTGATATTATTAAAGATAGTGATGATGAAGGTTCTCCCCCTAAATATGAATTGCTTGTTGTTCCTGAGGGTTACGTTATGGATGAAGAAACTACTAGAGATATTCTTGCTTGCAATGATAGATCTGATCTTAAGAAGTTATTAGCTAAACTTAAACAGAAATCTCTAAATGCTAGAATGAAATATGACCCTGCTTTTTCTACTTCACCTATCTTTGTTACTGATAAGGATTATGAATTCTCTGTCGATCCCGAGATAATTACTTTGGTTGAATCTGATCCTTTTTATGGCTACGAATCTGAAACTGTTGTGGTACATCTTACTAAGTTAAATGATATAGCCACCCTATTCACTAATGATGAGAAATCTCGCTACTATTATATCCTTAAGATATTTCCATTCTCATTAAAGGATGATGCTAAAACTTGGTTTATTTCTCTTGATCCTAGTTGTGTGCGTAGTCCCTAGGATATGATTTATTACTTCTCTGCTAAATATTTCCCTGCTCATAAGAAACAAGCTACTTTAAGGGAAATATATAGTTTTGTGGAAATTGAAGAAGAGAGTCTCCCACAAGCTTGGGGGAGGCTTCTTCGTTTACTTAATGCTTTGCCTAATCATCTTCTCAAGAAAGATGAAATACTTGATATCTTTTATAATAGACTAACTGATGCTTCCAAGGACCACTTGGATAGATGTGCTAGTTGTGTTTTCAGGGAAAGAACAGTTAATCAAGCTGAATTGCTATTGAATAATATGTTGACTAATGAAAATAATTGGACACTTCCTGAGCCAACTCTTAAACCAACTCCAAAGAAAAGGGGTGTCCTATTTCTCAGTCCAGAAGATATGCAAGAGGCAAAGAAATCTATGAAAGAGAAAGGTATTAAAGCTGAAGATGTTAAGAATTTACCTCCTGTTGAAGAAATACATGGTATTAATATACCACGTATTGAAGAAACACATGGTCTTGATAGCCCGACACAGGTAGTAAAGGTAAATTCTCTCTATAGATATGATAAAGTTGAAATCCCCTCTACTAAGTTTCCTAGCCAATGTTTAGATGAATTTGATGACTTTATGGCTACACAAGAATATTTCAATGCTTATGTTGGTAGAGAATTAAAGAGTAATGCTTACATGATTGGATGCTTGAGTGATTATATGGCTAGAGTTAAAGGTGAATTTAAACTCATTAGTAAATATGCTTCTATGGTTACCACTCAAGCAGAACTAGTACTTAAAGCTCAAAGTGATTTGCGCGATGAACTAAATAATAAACATGATTTTGCTGTTAGAGTGGCTACTAGAACTGGTAAAATGACTCAGGAACCGTTTGTATCCTGAAGGCCACCCTAAGAGAATTGAGCAAGATTCTCAGAGAAATAATCTAGATGCACCTAGTCCTTCTAGAAAGAAGAAAAAGAAAAATGATAGGACTTTGCATGCTTCTAGTGAACCTGTTATAGACACACCTGAGAATCCAAATGATATTTCTATTTCTGATGCTGAAACACAATCTGGTGATGAACATGAACCTAGTGATAATGTTAATGATAATGTTCATGTTGATGCTCAACCTAGCAATAATAATGATGTAGAGATTGAACCTGTTGTCGATCTTGATAACCCACAATCAAAGAATCAACGTTATGATAAGAGAGACTTTGTTGCTAGGAAGCACGGTAAAGAAAGAGAACCATGGGTTCAGAAACCCATGCCTTTTCCTTCTAAGCCATCCAAGAAAAAGGATGATGAGGATTTTGAGCACTTTGCTGAAATGATTAGACCTATCTTCTTACGTATGCGCTTAATTGATATGCTTAAAGTGAATTCTTACGCAAAATACATGAAGGATATTATTACAAATAAAAGAAAGATACCGGAAGCTGAAACTTCCACCATGCTTGCTAATTATACTTTTAAAGGTGGAATACCTAAGAAACTTGGAGATCCAGGAGTACCAACTATACCATGCTCCATTAAAAGAAACTATGTTAAAACTGCTTTATGTGATCTTGGAGCCGGTGTTAGTGTTATGCCTCTCTCTTTTTATCGTAGACTCGAATTGAATAAGTTGACACCTACTGAAATATCTTTGCAAATGGCCGATAAATCAACTGCTATACCTGTCGGTATTTGTGAGGATGTGCCTGTTGTGGTTTCAAATGTCACTATCTTAATAGACTTTTTTATTCTTGATATTCCGAGGACGATAGTATGTCGATTATCCTTGGTAGACCCTTTTTGAATAATGCAGGGGATGTTATTGATTGCAACAAAGGCAATGTCACTTTTCATGTTAATGGTAATGAGCATACGGTACACTTTCCGAGGAAACAACCTCAAGTTCACAGTACCAATTCTATTGGAAAAATTCCAACTATCTTTATTGGAGGTTTTGAATTTCCTCTTCCTACTGTCAAGAAGAAATATGACATTCTTATTATTGGGGATGTGCATATCCCCGTTGAGGTAACCTAGTGTTATTCAAAATTTCACTGGTTCCATGTTATTCGGAATGAGTTTGTTAACAAGACTTGATCAACCTTGTTAGTGGATTTCTTTTGATGATCATGAGATGGATGAAATTAGAAGGCACAACCTTCTGTACCCTCTTTTTACTTTCTGTTATTTAGAATAAATAAAGCAAAAATAGTATTTTCTATCTATTTTCTGAATTATCTATGCAATAAAAAATATCACGAAAGAAAGTTCTCCAAATGCCCTGCAAATTTAGTATGATTTTTTCTGGAATATTTGAGAATATCTGGCACTGAGAACATAGCAGGGGGAGCTGGCACCTGGCCACAAGGGTCTAGGGCGCGCCCACCCCTACAGGGCGCGCCCCCTGCCTCATGGGCCCACGGTGGCCCCCCTCCACTTATTCCTGCACCCACACACTTCTTCTTCCTCCCCAAAAAATCACCATCCAGGTCAAGCACGAGTTCTAGCTCACTTTGCTGCCATTTTCGGTCTCCTTGCTCAAAGCTCCATTCACAAAACTGCTTTGGGGGATTGTTCCTTGGTATGTGACTCCTCCAATGGTCCAATTAGTTTTTGTTCAAGTGCTTTATTCATTGCAAATTTTTGTTGCTTAGGTGACCATGTTCTTGAGCTTGCATGTCAAATTTATGAGGTCCCAAGTAATTTTAATGCATGATATAGGCTCTAGGCACTTGTGGGAGTAGTTGCTATCAATTTTGTTGAGTTTGATTCACTTTTATTTTGAGTTACTAAAAATTTCAGATTTTTTTTAGAGGAAGCAATATGTCTAGGAAAATGTATCAAGGTGGTTCTTCAAGAAAGAAAGGGCCCAGGCTCGCAATGCGTGAGCAGGACGATGAACCACCAAGGGAAGCTGACGTGAGGCCTTGTGAATGGCCATCATAGGAATTCATGGTCAAAGCAGACATCAAGGATGAATTTGATGCATACTTGCGTAATGCCGATCTTGAGGACTTCATGCAAGATAAGTGTCCTCGGTACTACTATTTGACTAATTCATTTGTGAGAAGGTTTAAATTTGCATCTTCGCGTAATTCTCCAACTATCGTGTTTGATATTTATGATAAATCATATACCATGGACCTAGAGGATTTCACTACTGCTTGTAAATTCCCGCAGTGGGGCAATGTTAATGAACCTCGTAAATCTGAATATAAAGATTTTCTTGCTAGTACCACTCTGGGAGAATCTAGAGATATAGCGCAAGCTACCATATGGAGCATTCATTTTCCTGCTATACATTATTTTGCTCTCTTCATTGGTAGATGCATTAACAGTAACAATGAAGCATGTCACATGTGTGTTCCTGATCTTTGTCTTCTCAAGAGTGCTGTATTAGGTGATAAAGAATACAACTTGGGGGCAATTGTTGCACATAGGTTGCATAATAATGGTTTAGTTGGAGATTTGTTTGGAGGGATTTATGCGACCCGTGTGGCTAATATCTTGGTATACCTCCACATGAAGATGATAGGGAGTTGCCTCCCTCTTATTTAGATTATAATGCCATGGTTAGTCATCATTTTCTCGAGAGGAATGAACAACTCCTCCAGTATCGACTAATCTTTGACAGATGTCGCGCTGTCCATATTACTCTTCCTGCTCCTGCCCTTTTTGATTACCAGGCAAAAGGAAGATATGTTATAACTAAGGAGGAAGCAAATGAGTACGAGAGGAGGACGGAGGCAGCTCGCCGCCATGCTGCAGCTTAGGAGGCATTGTATGATGCATCTCAGTACGACCCCAGTTACAATTTCGGATATCAGCCAGGCTATCCATGGCCATAGACCAACTTAGGCCAAAAGCCTAAGCTTGGGGGAGTACGCATTTCTCACCGACATTACATTCATGTTCACACACTCATTCTAGTTGTCGATGCTCATACTTTTTCATTGTATTATCCATGCTAGTTTAATTTCTTTTTCTAGCTTTCTTCTTGTGTGTTTGATAAACCTTAAGAAAAACCAAAAAAAATTAGTTAGTTTAATTTCCATGCGTGTAGTAATAATTAAAAGAAAACCCAAAAATATTTCTCGTTCTTCTTTTGCTTGTTAGGAGCTTTCCCGTGTAAATATTTTTATTTCTTTTCTTTCCTTTGGGGGTCGAGAGGAGAAGACCATCATGAAAATGTTTAGTGGCTCTCATATGCATGATTGTTTATTTAACCAAGAGCCCATATTACCTTGTCTTCTCCCTTGAATTTGAATGCTTGCAGATTCCAGCTTAGTCCAATGCACGTGCACTATTATTATTATACACACCGTTCGGTCATGCAAGTGAAAGGCAATAATGATGATATATGATGGACTGATTGAGATGAAAGAAGCTGGTATGAACTTGACCTCTCTTGTTTTTGTAAATATGATTAGTTCATCATTCCTGATTCAGCCTATTACGAATAAACATGTTTGCAATGACAATTAGAGATTATAGTTGCTTATGCCATGCTTAATTATCTAGGAGGTTATAATGGTTTACCTTGTGTGCCAACATGCTATTAAAATGGTTGTGATGTGGTATGATAGGGTGGTATCCTCCTTTGAGTGATTCGAGTGACTTGACTTGGCACATGTTCACGCATGTAGTTGAAACAAAATCAACATAGCCTTCAAGATATTTATGTTCATGGTGGATTATATCCTACTCATGCTTGCACTCGGTGTTGATTAATTTTAATGCATGTTCATTACTGTTGTCGCTCTCTCAGTTGGTCGCTTCCCAGTCTTGTGCTAGCCTTCACCTATACTAAGCGGGAATACTGCTTGTGCATCCAAATTCCATAAACCCCAAAGTTATTCCACATGAGTCCACCATACCTTCCTATATGCGGTATTTACCTGCCGTTCCAAGTAAATTTGTATGTGCCAAACTCTAAACCTTCAAATGAAATTCTATTTTGTATGCTCGAGCAGCTTATATATCAACTAGGGTTGTCTGTATCTTCCATGTTAGGTGGGTTATTCTCAAGAGGAGTGGACTCCGCTCCTCATTCACGACAAAAATGGCTGGTCACCGAGATGCCCAGTCCCATGCTCAAATCAAATCAAAATAATTAAACAAAACTCCCCCAGGATTGTTGCTAGTTGGAGGCACCCGTTGTTTCGGGCAAGCCATGGATTGATGCTTGTTGGTGCTGGGGGAGTATAAACCATACCATTCTGTTTGGGAACCGCCTATAATGTGTGTAGCATGGAAGATATTGAGATCTCATAGTTGTTATGTTGACAGTGAAAGTATACCGCTCAAAATGTTATTTATCTCTATTTCAAAATCGAGCTCTGGCACCTTTACAAATCTCCGCTTCCCTCTGCGAAGGGCCTATCTATTTACTTTTATGTTGAGTCATCACCCTCTTATTAAAAAGCACCCACTGGAGAGCACTGCTGTCATTTGCATGCATTACTATTCGTTTATATTGGGTATGACTATGACTGGATCTCTTTTACCATGAATTACAATGTTTATTCAGTCCTTGATCTTTAAAGGTGCTCTGCATTTATGTTTTGCGGTCTCAGAAAGGGCTAGCGGGATACCATCTTGTTATATCATATTATGATTGTTTTGAGAAAGTGTTGTCATCCGAGATTTATTATTATTGCTCGCTAGTTGATTATACCATTGATATGAGTAAGCATGACACCTAAGTGTTATTGTGAATACGGTTAGTTCATAATCTTTGCTGAAAACTTGAATGCTGACTTTACATATTTGCAACAACGAGAGCAAACTGAGTTTGTAAATGTTTTTCTTTATCACTTTTAGTTTGTCAACTAAATTGCTTGAGGACAAGCAAAGGTTTAAGCTTGGGGGAGTTGATACGTCTCCGTCGTATCTACTTTTCCAAACACTTTTGCCCTTGTTTTGGACTCTAACTTGCATGATTTGAATGAAACTAACCCGGACTGATGCTGTTTTCAGCAGAACTGCCATGGTGTTATTTTTGTGCAGAAATAAAAGTTCTTGGAATGACCTAAAAATCCACGGAGTAACTTTTCAGAATTAATAAAAAAATATTGGCAAAATAAATAGCGTCAGGGGCCCACACCCTGTCCACGAGGGTGGGGGCGTGCTCCCTCCCCCTGGGCGCGCCCCCTGCATCGTGGCCCCCCTGG
Source organism: Triticum aestivum (assembly GCF_018294505.1). Classification (NCBI taxonomy): domain Eukaryota; kingdom Viridiplantae; phylum Streptophyta; class Magnoliopsida; order Poales; family Poaceae; genus Triticum; species Triticum aestivum. Next base: position 97,768,282 of record NC_057807.1, on the reverse strand, counting down.
ACGTCCACCGACCTCAACTCCAACTCCATACATTTCCTTTCGCGGAGAAAAAAAATTAGAGAAAAAGTTTCATCCCGTTTTACAATTCGGAGCCGCCGCCAAGCCCTAATCTCTCTCGGGAGGGCTGATCTGGAGTCTGTTCGGGGCTCCGGAGAGGGGGATTCGACGCTGTCGTCATCATCAACCATCCTCCATCACCAATTTCATGATGCTCACTGCCCCGCGTGAGTAATTCCATCGTAGGCTTGCTGGACGGTGATGGGTTGGATGAGATTTACCATGTAATTGAGTTAGTTTTGTTAGGGTTTGATCCCTAGTATCCACTATGTTCTGAGATTGATGTTGCTATGACTTTGCTATGCTTGATGCTTGTCACTAGGTTCCGAGTGCCATGATTTCAGATCTGAACCTATTATGTTTTCATGAATATATGTGAGTTCTTGATCCTATCTTGCAAGTCGATAGTCACCTATTATGTGTTATGATTCGACAACCCCGAAGTGACAATAATCGGGATACTTCTCGGTGATGACCGTAGTTTGAGATGTTCATGTATTCACTAAGTGCTAATGCTTTGGTCCGGTACTCTATTAAAAGGAGGCCTTAATATCCCTTAGTTTCCATTAGGACCCCGCTGCCACGGGAGGGTAGGACAAAAGATGTCATGAAAGTTCTTTTCCATAAGCACATATGACTATATTCAGAATACGTGCCTACATTACATTGATGAACTGGAGCTAGTGATGTGTCACCCTATGTTATAACTATTACATGATAAATCGCATCCTACATAATTATCCATCACTGATCCAATGCCTACGAGCTTTTCACAGATTGTGCTTTGCTTATCTACTTTACCGTTGCTACTATTACAATCACTACAAAACTGCTATTGTTACTTTTGCTACTGTTACTGTTACTTCCATACTACTTTGCTACTAAATACTTTGCTGCAGATACTAAGTTATCCAGGTGTGGTTGAATTGACAACTCAACTGCTAATACTTGAGAATATTCTTTGGCTCCCCTTGTGTCTAATCAATAAATTTGGGTTGAATACTCTAGCCTCGAAAACTGTTGTGATCCCCTATACTTGTGGGTTATCAAGAAGCAGAGTCATCGAAGAGCGAAATGATGGTTGCTTCATCCATGGTTTCTGATTTGACGCCTCACTTCTTTGTGATATGTGATACAAGGGACAGGGAAGTAGAATCTGTGCTCTATACTGTACATGCGTCCAAGCACGAGAGAAAGAGGAGAGCGGTTGCATTTTTTCTATTCCTTCAATCAATCAATTAGGGAGCTTCGGTTCCATCTTTTTGGCTTTGGCAGTACCATCCACAATGGTTCCCATCGATGCCAAAAGCTATTTTCACCTTTGGCTACACATTGTGGATGCCCTTAACCGTACTACTTGGTTTTTCTTCTGTTTGCTATCTATACAAATCTCGACTATATTGATCTAAAAAATTATTGTATCAAGATTAGTAAAAAGGAGGTGATTTTACCACGCGGATGGCGGGGGAGGTTTCTTATTTTTAGAGGATGTTGGCCTGGCAGTTTGCTAACATGTTGTCCCACATGTCAGTGCTTTACCAAGCCGATCCGCGTCCCACATGAGGTAGAACAACGATAGAAGCAACACATGGTTAACTTGAAGAAGATGAGGGAGAAGTGGATTCAGCAACGAGTGAAATGATGGTTGCTTCGTCCCTCCAACTTATTTTTTTAGCATTATTACTAGCAAGATGCCCGTGCATTCAACGAAGTTGATGGAAAAGGTAACTAAAACTTATAAATTGACAGATGGAGTACTAGTTACGGTGATGCATATAATTGCCTCCAGATGTGAGCAAATGGATCACACATGTCTGTATTGACTGGAATGAGAATGCAATAGCACAATATGAATTAAGGCCCTGATGATGCAATCACAGTGGTGGTTACAGGAGGCAAGAAGAAGATGCATCCATCAACGTACGACCTCCTCCTCCTCGACTCAATGCGCCGGGGCACCGACCGGCGGCTTAGCAGCCGCGGCTTTTGTGGCGAGGTCAAGGTGCTTCTCAGCAAAGGCGTCCAATGCTTCCAGCCGGTTGAGGAAGTCCAACGTCGTAGCATTCTCACCGGCCTTGTAGATACCTATGTACACAACTAACTCGTACATGTGGATATGTAGGTCGACGAATTCCTGCAGGGCAAGGCCCCTCACAGTGAGCGCGGCCTCCAGGTGGACATTCTTTGTTGCGTCGGCATGCAGTTGCAGGGCCATCAGTGCTTGAAAGAGGTTCCGGCCATGGAGGCCAATTAGGGTGGCAGGCAATGAGGAGCCCGAGAGCATGGGCTAGAGGAGTACGACGATGTTGTCCGCGAGCTTCTTGACGATGGTGAACTTGTTGATGGTGGCAATGATCATCTGGTCCAACTTAGTGTCATAGCTGGCATCAATGCTTGCCATCCACCAGCCGGTCGCCAACACTGTCAGGAGATGATCCTCGGCTCCATGGCGCAGGCTGGCGTCGTGGACCATCTGCCACAGCTGCTGGCCGCTCGCACGTATCAACGCCATGGGTCTGGAGTGAGCACTTTTGTGCTTAGTGTAGGTGCTTAGGTGCATACGATTTGGTAGATGCCTTGGAACAGAGGGGCGCCTTTATATGAGTGCAAATTGCGTTGCATTCACATCGTGCTGCCTCTTTTCCCGGTGCTCCTCCCATTACTTCCCTCATGCATTCATGATGCTAATTGAAGGAGGATGCACCATTGACCATTCCATATTTCGGGAACCGCTACCCTCTCCCTCGTCTGCATTAAAGCCATATCGGGAACTGCGCCACCCGCTGTCAAATCAAATAGTACTGCATTGCCTGCTGCATGCTCGGCTGAACGCGTCCTCGCCTCCATCAAACGCCCCTGTTAAACCCGCATGCAAACCGAGAAATCTTGTAGTTTAACTACTCTGTGGGTTCCACTTTCAATACAGTGTGTACATGACTTGAAGGCTGGCTACATATTCATACAAAAAATTAAAAAGAAACAAATCCATCCTTAATCTTGTATTCTAAGTACTCTGTGGGTTCCACTGTCAGTACAGTAGCGAAAGAAGCATGTATTAAAAAATATAAAAAACTAAACTTTAGGACAGAATTCGAACTCAGGTCATCGCGTTGCCACCATCCGGCCCGGACAAGTACAATAGATGTTTGTTGTGACGATGCAAGAGAAATATCACTATAGCAATGAGCCTGTTCATTGCAATGGATCCAAAGTAGAATAATACATATTCACAAATTTTAAAGAAAACAGTTTAGTTTTGATATACATATCACTAAAAATATCTTATGTTTCACTCCAAATATATTCTTTGGGTTGTTTTGATGAGGTAAGGGAGGAATGTGATTGGTTTCAAGATACTAAGGGATTTTGTGTAAACTGGAGTAGAGAAGTGGGAATTGTTGCAAAAAGGCCACAACTTACATCACAACCGTTAGATGCAGATCTAATGGTCCAAAATGGCGGATGGCAAACACACCGTCATCACCAATTGATTCTTTTATAGGAGTAGAGATTACTTCGTCCCGCCAACTTTACTCTCGGAAAGGTGCGACTTTGTGATCTGACGCATCATTGCTCATTACTACGTCGGCGCCATGATTGGGGTGCTTCACCCCTGCTGCTCTGCACTGTTATATCGGTATGGCATGTGGACCCGGTTGCTTGATGTCCCACATGTCAGCGAAAGGGACTAGAACATTTATGAAAGTGAGCACTCCACTCTTACAACAGAGGAGTACATGACACGGCGGCCTAGTGAACTATTACTTGTAATGTAGTACTACTATAGTTTTGCCGTTTCGCGTGATCCATCGATGAAACCCGATTAAACAGGCAAGGGTAGGATTTTTCCCGCGCGGTAGATGATACTAGGCATACATTTCAAAGGCAACTTTAATGTATGCAAACTGAATAATTAAGTAACAATATGAGATCTAGTAAAACTAAAAACACATATGATTTATTGTGTTAGGGTGTGGTAGTAGTGCTGTATTGCATGGTTGTTAGATGTAACATGCGAGAACGTGTAGAGATGTACTTTTGGAGGGCCTACAAAGAGAAATTGGGCATAAAGTGGATTCAAATATTTGTATTCGTCTTCATAGCATTTGTAACTCATATCTACAGTTTGTACAGTAGACGTGAATGCTTGTTTGCTCTTACGAAACCAGTACAACAATAATGGGGTGGCATGCATCAATTTAGCCACTGGCACGTTGGCCTAATCCGCTCCACAGAGAGAGCGAGAGAAGAGATAAATACACATGCGGTCAGTGTATTTCAAACGAAAAGCATAATACGGTCACTGGACTTCAGAATACGCTCATTACGGTCACTATATACGTTTTGCGGTGATTATACGGTCACTTGCTCACCGTTCAACATCGGATTGCACTCCGTTGACCGGCCAAATAGTCTACGTGGCACTATGTTGACTAGTTACATTGACCATGTTCTTTGTGAGTCCCACCCGTCAGTTCGCATAGGAAAAAGGTCAAATAAACATAAATTTACGTAGGCGCGACAAGACTCCAAACCGTGCGCGGGAACCACCTGGTTGTGTATGTGTCTGTTAGGGCTTGATGTGTGCGCATGCACGTGTAGGTTGAGCACTTGAGCATGAGAGTGTGTGTTGGTCGTGTGGTGTGTGCATGCATGCGTGTGTGTGCATGTGAGTGTTGCGTGCGTGTGTGGTTGCGCGTATTTATGTGAGTGTTGCATCTGTGTGTGGCTGCGTGTATTCGTGTGAGTGTTGCGTGCATGCTGTTCGTGTGCATGTGTGCATGTGTGTCTAATAACCACACCATCTCCTGTGTGTTAAACAGACGGCTCAGCATACCAATACAAGGCCACCTTGTCCACTTTGCCCGCGGTCATGACTTCGAACGACCTCCAATATTTTTTTGTCGTTTGTTTTCATTCTTATACACGCCGAAAGGTGGGCCCAATGGTAGTGAGCTAATGTGATGCAACACTAGAGGTGCCACGTCGAGCGTTTAAATGGTCAACTAGTCGTGTCTTCAGCAAATACAGAGCTATACGGTGAGCCCTTGACTGTATAATTACCAGAAAACGTAAATGGTGACCGTAATGAGTGGATTCTGAAGTCCAATGTACGTATCATGCTTTCGCTTCAAATAAAATGATCTTCATTGTATATATCGCGAGAGAAAGATGAAACATGTGTGAATGTGCTCGGGGCGTACTTTTAGAGGACCTGGAAATAGTTTATGTGCGTACGTGATACGTCTCCAATGTATCTATAATTTTTGATGTATTCATGCCATGTTTATAATATTTTTATTTGGTTAGAACTAACCCGGATTGACATTGTTTTCAGCAGAACTACCATGGTGTTGTTTTTGTGCAGAAATAAAAGTTCTCGGAATGTGCTGAAAATCAACGGAGATTTTTTTTGGAAAATATAAAAAATACTGGAATGAAGAGTTACCGGAGGGGAGTCCCGTGGGCCCCATGAGGGTGGAGGGCGCCACCCTAGGGCACGCCCCTGCCTGTGGACCCCTGTGGAGCCCCCTGACTTGTTCTAGTCGCCAACCTCTCCTATAAATAGAAAAAACCCCGAAAAGAAACCTAGATCGGGAGTTCCACGGCCGCAAGCCTCTATAGCCACAAAAAACAATCGGGACCCTGTTCCGGCACCCTGCCGGAGGGGGGACCCATCACCGATGGCCATCTGCATCATGTCGACGCTCTCCATGACGAGGAGGGAGTAGTTCACCCTCGAGGCTGAGGGTATGTACCAGTAGCTATGTGTTTGATCTCTCTCTCTCTCTCTATCTATCTCGTGTTCTTGATATGGCATGATCTTGATGTACCGCGAGCTTTGCTACTATAATTGGATCTTATTATGTTTCTCCCCCTCTACCTTCTTATAATGGATTGATATTTTCCTTTGAAGTTATCTTATCAGATCGAGTCTTTAAGGATTTGAGAACACTTGATGTATGTCTTGCGTGCGATACCCGTGGTGACAATGGGGTATTCTATTGATTCACTTGATGTATGTTTTGGTGATCAACTTGCGGGTTCCGTGACCTTGGGAATCTATGCATAGGGGTTGGCACACGTTTTCGTCTTGATTCTCCGGTAGAAACTTTGGGGCACTCTTTGAAGTTCTTTGTGTTGGTTTGAATAGATGAATCTGAGGTGATGCATATCGTATAACAGAACCCGCGGATACTTGTGGTGACATAGGAGTATCTAGGTGACATTAGGGTTTTGGTTGATTTGTGTCTTAAGTTGTTATTTTACTTCGAACTCTAGGGCTATTTGTGACACTTATAGGAATAGCCCAATGGATTGATCGGAAAGAATAACTTTGAGGCGGTTTCGTACCCTACAATAATCTCTTTGTTTGTTCTCTGCTATTAGTGTCTTTGGAGTGACTCTTTGTTGCATGTTGAGGGATAGTCATATGATCCAATTATATTATTGTTGTTGAGAGAACTTGCACTAGTGAAAGTATGAACCCTAGGCCTTGTTTCGAAGCATTGCAATACCATTTTTGCTCACTTTTATCATTAGTTACCTTGCTGTTTTTATATTTTTAGATTATAAAAATCTATATCTACCATCCATATTGCACTTGTATCACCATCTCTTCACTGAACTAGTGCACCTATACAATTTAGCATTGTATTGGGTGTGTTGGGGACACAAGAGACTCTTTGTTATTTGGTTGCAGGGTTGTTTAAGAGAGACCATCTTCATCCTACGTCTCCCACGGATTGATAAACCTTAGGTCATCCACTTGAGGGAAATTTGCTACTGTCCTACAAGCCTCTGCACTTGGAGGCTCAACAACGTCTACAAGAAGAAGGTTGCGTAGTAGACATCAAGCTCTTTTCTGGTGCCGTTGCCGGAGAGGTTAGTGCTTGAGGGTATATCTTTACATCTTGCAATCGAATCTTTTAGTTTCTTATTTTATCAGTATTTTAGTCTATAAAATAAAACTACAAAAAATGGAATTGAGGTTGCCACATATGCTTCATCTTTTTAATGTCTTCCATGAAAATGATGGAAAGGAAAATTGTGCCCATGTGCTAGAAGAAGAATGCATTAAAATGTTTGGCACTAGATCTTTGAATGATGAGCATGATTGCAATGTTATCAGTATGAAATCTTTGAATATCCATAGTACTAATGATGATTGCACTAGTCATGATGAAAATGTTTCTTATAAGCATGTCAATTTTTGTGGAGTGGATAGAGTTTGCAAGTACATACCAAATAGGGAAGATAGATTTGCAAGAGGCATAAGTATTTAGAAACTAAATAGTTGCAAGAGAGGCTAGATATTTGTTCTAATAATTTAAATTTTCTTAGCCGTACTTGTGAACTTTGCAATGAACATGGTCATTTAAATCTCCAATCCAAATTGTTTCATGATCGAATCGTGTCCAAAAATTGTGATGACTTGATTTCCCTTGCGCGTCACAATGAACTTAGTTTGCTTCTGGGTTATGAAGAAATGAAACGTATAACTATGGATATTCCATAATTTGTCCTTGATAAAGTTCTTGATTTTGATCTAGAGGAAATTCCTATGTATTGTGCGGTGAATTGCATTGAAAATCCTTATATTGCCAATTACATAAAGATAAGAAAACAAATAGAAGATCAAGAGAATACTAATGAAATGGAAGAGGTTTCCCAATATCCTCCTATTCTTTCTTATGATGAATCAGGTAACGAGGAGGAGCTTTCTATTCAACCAATCTCATTAATAAGGAGCTCCAAAAAGAGGATTAAACCCACACATAATGAGAACAAGAAAAAGAAAAGACAGAGAAGCAAAGGTAAAAATGTATCCCTCCAAAATGATTTTGCTCCAATTTCTCATTGTGATGATGATAATTGCTATACTATTTGTGCTATCCATACTATTAATGATGAGAGTGATTATGCTTATGATATGCAAAGGCCCAAGCTTGGGGATGCTATGTTTGATGAGAATGACATGTTTGAGAATTTATTTGCTCCAGTTAATGTTTGTCCCAAGCTTGGGGATGCTATGTTTAATGAAGATGATATTTTTAGCCTTCCAAGTTTTGATATGCAAATTTATTATGATGATAGCATGCCTCCTATTTATGATGACTACATTGATGAAAGTTGGTTTGGAAGACTGTCAACTTTAGGAAGTGATGATCGCACTATTTTGGAGGGTGTTGAATCTTATTGTGATAATTATGAAAGTGGATTTGGAGAGGTCATGACTTTATTTAGTAATGATTTCACTATTTCGAAAGAGGTTCCAATAGATTATGATGAGAACAAAGTTGCTACTTATGATGATTATTGTGATGACACTTATGTTATAAAAAGTAGTGATGATTATATTTATAAAACTTGTCATGATTATGATTACCCTTTTTCTGAACATAACACTTTTAATGTGGAAACAATTTATAATATTCGAGTTTCTTATGATACTCCCACTATTCCGAATGAGAAGAATTTTGCTTCTGTGGAGAGTAATAAAATTTATATTCTTGGGGATCATGAAAATAATGCTCTATGTGATGGTTATATTGTTGAATTCATTCATGATTCTACTAAAAATTATTATGAGGGAGGAATATATGCTTGTAGGAATTGCAGTAATATCAAGTTTCCTCTCAATGTGCTTAAAATCTTGAAGCTATGCTTGTTTTGCTTTCCTATGCTAGTTGATTCTTGTTCCCATAAGTTGTTTGGTCACAAAATCCCTATGCATAGGAAGTGGGTTAGACTTAAATGTGCTATTCATATTCTTCATGATGCTCCCATTATGTCTCAATCCTTATCTTTTATGTGAGCATATTGAAATCATCATGCCTAGCTAAAAAGGCATTAAATAAAAGCACTTGTTGGGAGACAACCCAATATTTAACCCTACTGTTTTTGTGTGTTCACATGATTAAGCTACTGTATTAATCATGTTTTATAGCTTTTGTTTCAATAAAGTGCCAAGTAAGACCTTTAGGATAGCTTACGGTGATAGTTGTGTTGATCCTGGTGAAAATCAGAAACTTTTGCGCCTAGTAAATTAGTTGTGATAATTCATAGAAACGTGTTTTGATCTGATTATTTTTGCACTGGATTGGTACACAAATTTCTTAAGATATCCTAAATTTGGCTGGATTTGTAGAGTTACAGAAGTATTCGAGAGTTACAAATTACTACAGGCTGTTCTGTTTTTGACAGATTCTGTTTTCTATGTGTTGCTTGCTTATTTTGATGAATCTATGAGTAGTATCGGAGGGTATGAACCATATAGAAGTTGGAATACAGTAGATATTACATCAATATGAATTTATATTGAGTTCACAACAATATCTAAGTGGTGATTTATTTTCTTATACTAACGGAGCTTACGAGTTTCTTGTTGTGAAGTTTTCAAGTTTTGGGTAAAGATTCGATGGACTATGGAATAAGGAGTGGCAAGAGCCTAAGCATGGGGATGCCCAAGGCACCACATGGTAATATTCAAGGACAACCAAGAGCCTAAGCTTAGGGATGCCCCGGATGGCATCCCCTCTTTCGTCTTCGTTCATCGGTAACTTTACTTGGAGCTCTATTTTTATTCACCACATGATATTTGTTTTGCTTGGAGCGTCATTTTGTTTTATTAGGTTTTGCTTGTTGTTTGAATAAAATACCAAGATCTGAAATTCTTAAATGTTAGAGAGTCTTCACATAGTTACATAATTATTCGACTACTCATTGATCTTCACTTATATCTTTTGGAGTAGTTTGTCATTAGCTCTAGTGCTTCACTCATATCTTTTTAGAGCACGACGGTGGTTTTATTTTGAAGAAATGGATGAACTCTCATGCTTCACTTATATTATTTGTAGATTCTTTTATAACAGCATGGTAATTTGCTTGGGTTATAAATTTAGTCCTAATATGATGGGAATCCAAGAGGGATATAATAAAAACTTTCATATCAAGTGCATTGAATACTATGATAAGTTTGATTCCTTATGATTGTTTTGATATATGAAGATGGTGATATTAGAGTCATGATAGTGGTGTAATTGTGAATTTGAGAAATACTTGTGTTGAGGTTAGTTAGTCCCGTAGCATGCACGTATGGTAACCGTTGTGTAACAAATTTGAAGCATGAGGTATCTCTTTGATTGTCCTCCTTATGTGTGGAGGTCGGGATCGCGCGATGGTTAACTCCTACCAACCCTCCCTAGGAGCATGCGCGTAGTGCTTGGTTTTGATGACTTGTAGATTTTTGCAATAAGTATGTGAGTTCGTTATGACTAATGTTGAGTCCATGGATTATACGCACTCTCACCCTTCCACCATTGCCAGCCTCTCTTGTACCATGCAACTTCCGCCCGTACCATACACCCACCATTTACCTTCCTCAAAATAGCCACCATACCTAACTATTATGGCATTTCCATAGCCATTCTGAGATATTTGCCATGCAACTTTCCACTGTTCCATTTATTATGACATGCTTCATTATTGTCATATTGCTTTGCATGATCATGTAGTTAACATTGTATTTGTGGCAAAAGCCACCGTTCATAATGCTTTCATATGTGTCACTCTTGATTCATTGCACATCCCAGTACACTGCCGAAGGCATTCATATAGAGTCATATTTTGTTCTAAGTATCGAGTTGTAATTCTTGAGTTGTAAATAAATATAAGTGTGATGATCATCATTATTAGAGCATTGTCCGGTGTGAGGAAATAAAAAAGAGAGGCCAAATAAGCCAATAAAAAAAGAGGCCAATCAAAAAAGAGAGATAAAAAGAGAGAAGGGACAATGCTACTATCCTTTTACCACACTTGTTCTTCAATGTAGCACCATGATCTTCATGATAGAGAGTCTCTTGTTTTGTCACTTTCATATACTAGTCGGAATTTTGCATTATAGAACTTGGCTTGTATATTCCAATGATGAGCTTCCTCAAATTCCCTAGGTTTTCATGAGCAAGCAAGTTGGATGCACACCCACTTAGTTTCTTTTTGAGCTTTCATACACTTATAGCTCTAGTGCATCCGTTGAATGGCAATCCCTACTCACTCACATTGATATCTATTGATGGGCACCTCCATAGCTCGTTGATACGTCTAGTTGATGTGAGAATATCTCCCTCTTTTTGTCTTCTCCACAACCACCATTCTATTCCACCTATAGTGCTATGTCCATGGCTCACGCTCATGTATTGTATGAAAGTTAAAAAAGTTTGAGAATACTATAGTATGAAACAATTGCTTTGCTGAAACTGGGGTTGTGCATGATTTGAATATTTTGTGTGACGAAGATGGAGCATAGCCAAACTATATGATTTTGTAGGGATAAGCTTTCTTTGGCCATGTTATTTCGAGAAGACATAATTGCTTTGTTAGTATGCTTGAAGTATTATTGTTTTTATGTCAATATTAAACTTTTGTTTTGAATCTTATTGATCTGAATATTCTTGCCACAATAGAGAAGATTACATTGATAAATATGTTAGGTAGCATTCCACATCAAAAATTCTGTTTTTATCATTTACCTACTCGAGGACGAGCAAGAATTAAGCTTGGGGATGCTTGATTGGTCTCCAACGTATCTATAATTTTTGATGTATTCATGTCATCTTTATAATATTGTTACATGATTTTGGTATGATTTGGTTACAACTAACACGGACTGACGCTGTTTTCAGCAGAACTACCGTGGTGTTGTTTTTGTGCAGAAATAGAAGTTCTCGGAATGCGCTGAAAATCAACGGAGATTTTTTCTGGAAAATATAAAAAATACTGGAACAGAGAGTTACCAGAGGGGAGTCCCGTGGGCCCCACAAGGGTGGAAGGCGTGCCCCCTGTCTCGTGGACTCCCTATGGGGCCCCCTGACTTGTTGTCGACGCCAACCTCTCCTATAAATAAAGAAATCCCCGAAAAGAAACCTAGATCGCAAGTTCCGCCGCCGCAAGCCTCTATAGCCACCAAAAGCCAATCGGGACCCTATTCCGGCACCCTGCCTGAGGGGGGTCCATCACCGGTGGCCATCTTCATCATCCCGGCGTTCTCCATGACGAGGAGGGGGTAGTTCACCCTCGGGGCTGAGGGTATCACTACTAGGAAAAAGCCTACTAGCAGCGCGGGTAAAATGGCTACTAGCAGCGCGGGTACCCGCACTACTAGTATCGCGCTACAGCTAATAGTTAGTAGTAGCGCGGGTAGACCCGTGCTACTACTAACTTTGTTAGTAGTAGCGTGTGTTACACCCGCACTATTGCTATTACAGAACCGCGCTACTACTAGCGTACTAGTAGCAGCGTGCTTATAATACCAGCGCTACTAGTATCCTAAATACTAGTAGCGCTCAGTTTGTTCCCACGCTACTACTAACTATTTAGGATTAAAAAAAATAAAATCAACCAATTCCATTTTATGCATACAGTTCCAAGAAACAATAGTGATGGAAAAATGTCACTATCACACAGTTGCCATATTCCTTATTCCTGATTCTACTATCACACAGTTGCCATATCTACTACCACACAGTTCCTCATTCTACATGTCCTCACTCCAATAGTAAGAAAAATGAAAAGGAAAAAAAGAGCTAATCTGCCATTGGAATGTCCTTATTCCTGAGTAATATTCAATGGAATGGTGCAATTGCACTGCAGTCTCATGGATTCACTATGCCGCTTCAACATCTCATTATCCTGCATCGATGGAAATGAGCATCAGCAAGGCATATAGATTTTATCAATAAATGGAGAGGAAGCATAATCTCATATGATACAGGAGACATATGGACTAAGATTCTAATACAATGCGAATATGCACTATAAGTGACAAATAACTGAATGAAACTCAAACTATATATTTCAGTTACAAAAAATATTTCAGCTTAGGAATGCAGTGTATAAATCAGACTAGATAGATAACACTAAGCTTAAATTTTAAATGCAGTTTAAGTACTAGCCCCTACCAACTGAATATAGATTTTCCTTAGTGCATTTTCACTAGGAAACTAATCCTAACGTATCAACATTTTGATCACCATTATATCCCGTTGTGAATCCAAGGAAATCAACAGTTCTATAAGATATGGCTAGAAAACACTGGACATAACAGAAAGTAGCCACTTCTTTGTTGTGTGGAACATTTCACAGGATTACTTCACTATGGATTGGGTAAAGAATCAATAAGGACAGCACCCACGGTATAACTCTCACCTTCATCTGGGTGAAGAAGAAGGTGGCCACCGGCTTGAAGTACTGGGTGACAGGCATTTCTTCAGACATGTTCCAGTGAAAGCCGGGATTTGGCGCCAATTGCCATAGTCGTCATGCGCCTATCACAAGACAAAAAATGGAACTACCTTAAATCGCTATATGTTTGGTTTTCTTCCTCAAACATGAACAAACAAAAAAAATGTTTGGCTGAAACAGAGTAATCAGCTATATGTTTCTTTCCGCTCCTAAATTGCATAAGGAAATCTTCATCTATTATTTTACTCTATGCTTACTAGCTACAACCTGTTGGATAGAAAAACACCTTCCACCATATGACTATAGCTTTCCTAAATAACCTCAAAGTAGAAAATGCACACTTGACACTTGTGGTACAAATTGTAAAATCAATGGTTTTGCCCTTAACCATTACTGTCTCTAAACAACACTTTTTATTCAGTACAAAATCTGTGACCTAATTAGAACTTGTTCTAATTAGTTAACATGAAAGAATCTACACTGAAAAGGCATAATCAAATAGCTGGACTTCAGTATAGCAAGATTAAATTCCCGGTGGGGAGAGGGTGGGAAGATTATGCCCATCAATTCCTAGAGGGCGGCTGAGGAGGGAGTAAATGGTAAGTATACATGACAAGAACGAACACAAGTAAAGTGGAAGGTAACACATGATTACAAAATAGCAAACATTTTTGGTAGTGCAGCATTCCAGATTGCAGATTATGCCCATCAAGTCTAAAACGAATCCTATCATATCACCACCATTTCACCACCAATCGGTTTCGAACAGCAAGGAACACCACAACATGTTTATAAAAGGTGTAAAAGATGCATCTTTTGCCATGGACACTGTGAGCCAGATATGCAGCCATCTAGGAAGAGCTGCAAAATTTCTGCCGCTACAGCTATCCTTCACGGCAAATAAATGCAGTACTACCGTGGATCCATTCACATTGTCAGGGGCAGGCAATGGAAGGGAAGCAGGGAACCAATATTTTTTGCAGAGGGGAAGAGGGAGAGGGGGGCACTCACTGACCATGGCCTGGCGGTAGGCCTGCACGACGGCCCTGCCGACGACGGCGCCACCCATGACGAGGAGCTTCCCGAGGAGCCGTCCGGCCTGCCGAATCACCCAATCAAATCAATCCAAAGCTCGAGGAGGGATCAAATCGAGGGAGAGAGAGAGAAAGAAAGAAAGAAAGAGAGAGAGAGAGAGGTCGAGAGGCCGGCGCACGTACCATCTCGCCTCGGTTCTGTTCCTCCCCCTCCCCGGTGGTAGCGGAAACCCTAGGCGGGCGGGCGCAATTCGTCCCGAGGCAGGCGCTGCGCCCGTGAGGGGGCAGCGGGACGGAGGCCGGTGGGGTCTGGGGAGGTCGGTCCCTTGGGGCCTGACACCGGCGGCAGCTACGGCGGCGGCGAATCGCTCACTCTCTGGTGGCTGGTGGCGGAGACGGGTTTGGCTTGGGCGAGTTGTGGAGGGGGAGGCGGTGCGGCGCTTGTGGGCCTGCATGCAGGGGAGGCTGCAGGTGAGGCGGGAGCAGCCCGGGCACCGGTACTTCCGTGGCTGCTTCCCGCACTCCTGGCACGGGGCACCCTTCTCCCCGCCGCCGCCGGAGCCGTAGGCGGCAGCGACACTGGGGGCGGGCCCTGCACGGGCGGCTCCCCCTCCATGGCGGGTTGGGGCTTGGGAGAGGAGGAGAGGAGTTGGGAGCGGAGACGGGATTGGGGATCTGGATTTGGCGTTGAGTGTTTTTTTTGAGACATGGCGTGGGATGGTTGGTGGGGTGGGAGCAGATGCAGGTGGTAACGTGTGGTTTATAACCCACGCTTCAACTATCGACTTAGTAGTAGCGTGGGTTTATAACCCACGCTACTACTACGGCTGGTCCCGGGAGGCACGGTGGAAATCACTTAGTAGTAGCGAGGGGTAAAAACCTGTGCTACTACTATTGGGTTATTAGTAGCACGGTTTCCTCAAGCTCGCTGCTACTAATTTGTAGTAGCGTTTGTTTTTAAACCGCGCTGCTGCTAAGATTCTGTGTATAAGGTTTTCCCTAGTAGTGTATGTACCAGTAGCTATGTGTTTGATCTCTCTCTCTCTCTCTCTCTCGTGTTCTTGATATGGCACGATCTTGATGTACCGAGACCTTTGCTACTATATTTGGATCATATGATGTTTCTCCCCCTCTACCTTCTTGTAATGGATTGAGTTTTCCCTATCAAGTTATCTTATCGGATTGAGTCTTTAAGGATTTGAGAACACTTGATGTATGTCTTGCGTGGGATACCCGTGGTGACAATGGGGTATTATATTGATTCACTTGATGTATGTTTTGGTGATCAACTTGTGGGTTCCGTGACCTTGGGAATCTATGCATAGGGGTTGGCGCATGTTTTCATGATTCTCCGGTAGAAACTTTGGGGCACTCTTTGAAGTTCTTTGTGTTGGTTTGAATAGATGAGTCTGAGATTGTGTGATGCATATCGTATAAGCAAACCCGCGGAAACTTGTGGTGACATTGGAGTATCTAGGTGACATTAGGTTTTTGGTTGATTTGTGTCTTAAGGTGTTATTTTACTGCGAACTCTAGGGCTGTTTGTGACACTTACAAGAATAGCCCAATGGATTGATCGGAAAGAATAACTTTGAGGTGGTTTTGTACCCTACAATAATCTCTTCATTTATTCTCTGCTATTAGTGACTTTGGAGTGACTCTCTGTTGCATATTGAGGGACAGTTATATGATCCAATTATGTTATTATTGTTGATAGAACTTGCACTAGTGAAAGTATTAGCACTAGGCCTTGTTTCGAAGCATTGCAACACCGTTTGTGCTCACTTTTATCATTAGTTACCTTGCTGTTTTTATATTTTCAGAATATAGAAACCTATATCTACCATCCGTATTGCACTTGTATCACCATCTATTCACTGAACTAGTGCACCTATACAATTTACTATTGTATTGGGTGTGTTGGGGACACAAGAGACTCTTTGTTATTTGGTTGCAGGGTTCTTTGAGAGAGACCATCTTCATCCTACGTCTCCCACAGATTGATAAACCTTAGGTCATCCACTTGAGGAAAATTTGCTGTTGTCCTACAAACCTCTACACTTGGAGGCCGAACAACGTCTAAGAAGAAGGTTGCATAGTAGACATCAGTACGTGAAAGGGGCGTAGAGGGGGTGTATGCGATGGAGAGAGAGATGCTCTTTGTTTCTCTTTATTATGAAAAACTTTATAGATAGTATAAAAATATAAAAATTCACAGTGCGGAATAATTATCATTGGGGGCACCATGCAATGCAAATTAATGTTCACACTCCATATAACTTTGAATGTTGTATATATGTAGAAATTCTAAAATAATTCTTTGACCACACTTTGTGTGGATTTATTCAAAAGGAATGTTGTATGCGAAATAAACGTGAAGAGAGGGCCTTTTAGATCAATGGGGTACATGATGTAACATGTGTGAATTTGTAGTTTATGTATTTGGCAGGGCCTAGAGAGGTATGTGTATGTATTACATATTCGAGAGAGGAATGGATAGAGGGGCCGACGGTGTGGGGGGGGGCGTGGGAGAGATAGCATGAGAAATTAGTGTTCTAGATAGGGAGAGAGATGAATAGGATGTCACGGCGAAAGATGCCCTCGAGTATGTATATGCAAGGGGGGAGGGGATAGAGGCATGGGGAGAAATTTGTTTGTGTGGTGTGTGTGTTGGTATGTGTGGGTGTGAGAAGATAACAAGACCTGGGAGCTTAGGGTGTGTCACTGTGTGGGGTCTGATGGGCCGAGGTGAGGCCCTTGGCTCGGTTCCGTCCTGGGCCACATTGGTCGGCTGGTGACGCATTTAGGGAGACCCATGGAGGACTAGTCATACAAGACAAAGATAACAGAGTCGTGAAGGACTCTGTGTCCACTGACAAAGCCGGCTAGGATTTGTAACCCTAGGTCCTCGGACTAAGGTAACCCCTTATCTCTGATAATACTATTCATCCAACCTAACTTGAAGGGGTATCCTAAAGAATGCTCTGCTAAAATCATACTCGTCAATTAGGAAGAGAGGTGGAGACAATGCGTGAGAGACAAGCCTAAAGATAATATGTGTGCAGGAGACACGTAGGCAGGTATCTGTATATAGAAAGGGTCGATCAGGATTGTGCATGTGTATACTTGTGAGAGGAAGAGTGCTTGTGATAAAGGATAGTAAAAACAGTCATAAATTGTTACGAGAGTGAGGGGGGGTTATATCGAGAGCATGTCTGCGAGAAAGACACCTCGGGAGAGTGTGTGTGAGAGACCACCGATGGATATACACCATGTGCGCGTATGTGTGAGAGATAAAGTTAGCGTGTGTGTGAGGAGGGGCCTATGGAGAGTGAAACTACATGTAAAAGACTGGTGTACACATTCATTAAAAATATAAATTGTATCCAAATATTAGGATGGGATCATGATATTTGCAATTCGCGTACGGAACGGTCATTGATCCATCAGACATCTATATTCTATCAAATTTGAGCATGTCTATGTTATTATTCGAAATAATTGATCCGTAGAGTTAATATTTTGAACTCCAGACAATGCATAGCTTTAGCAATCGAATATAAACGTGAGTATAGTTCATGTTGTGTGTGTAAAGCACATTATACATACAAAAGTTACACAATGAACATTATAAATAGCTAGCTATGAACTAGCATACATTTGAATTCAACTTAAGGTAGTTTAACTTTTTTGAATTCAACACGAAGTCCATTCAATTATTTGAATTGATATCATGGCATTTGTAAATCATACCTAAATTATGGGGGCACCAATCTTTGCTCTGCTTTTGTACATAATAGCATATATAGTCGTGTACAAAATAGATTAAAATTTACCTCCTCCATTCCAAAATAAATCGTAGTTATAGGATTTTCAAGTGCAAAATTCAAAAAGAAGCGCATAATTTAATGAGATTTTCAAACATACAAGGTCAAATTTAACGTTGTGTATTTAGGTGAATCCTCAAAGTTTAGGAGTACTCCCTCCGTTTTTATTTAGTCCACGTATTAGCTTTTGTAAATGTCAAGCTTTATAAATTTTGACCAAGTGTATAAAAAAATATATTAACATAAGCAATAATAAATCAAAAAATTAGATTTATTACTTAATGTACTTTCACATCATATAGATTTGTTATGATAAATGTTTATACTATTTTATATAAACTTGGTCAAACTTTATGAAATTTGACTTCAGTCAACTCTAATATGCAGAGTAAATAAAAAATGAGGGAGTACTCTAGACGTGAATGCTTCTATTTCAAAATTTCAAACGAAGCGCCAAAAGAGCCTCTACTCACCCGAAACCGCGTGAGACCAATGTTTGGTAGAAGGAAATAACTTTTCTAACTCCGACCCGTGAAACCTACCGACCCGACGTCCAAAGGTCTAACCGGGGTAGGTTTGTAGCTTCAGCTATACGCCACGCAACCGCCTCCGAAAAATATTCATACACAATGGCAGCCTAAGCACACATGCGTGCGGCCGAAATCGCTCCCGCCCACTATTTGGGACACCTGGTATTACCATCCTACCTCCAACCCGCAGTAGGTCCAAAAATTAAGAGGAGGGAAAAGTTTGTACTTTCCACAAATTTCAAACAAGCGCGTCCCATTTGTTCAAAAAAAACCAAAAACAAGCGCGTCCCAGACCGAAACATGGTTCTCCCCCCTCGTTCGATTCCCCATTCATACTCTGTGGCCGCCAAAACTACCTCTCCACCAGCTGCGAAACCCCGGCGTCCTTCATCCAGCATCCCATCCCACCCATCAACCGCCGCCCTCCTACATCACACTGGAGCCGATACCCCAATGTCGTCGTCCACCACAACCACAACCGCAACGCCCTCCATGGCTAGTAGTTGAAGCCGAGGCCGAGCTACCTCCAAGACGCCGACATTCGCTGTACCTGAGCCAGTTCAACCACACTGTCCTGCGCCTCACCGCTATCGCTCCAACTTTGCCACCTTCCACCGCACCGAAGTTGTTCCCGCTGCGCCATCCTTCGTCGCCTCGGATCTGCTTCCCCTCCACCGACAGACGGCCACCGCAACACAATCAACAAGTTCTCCATGGGTTCGTCCAAGGCTCCACCCTCCTCAAAAACATCGGTTCCCCCGGTAAAAACAAGAAAATTGCCGCAACATCTAGAGGACACATCACTGGCAACCGGAAATGGTACTCCTCTTCCCTTATTCATGTAAATCTTACGTGTCTGCTTGCATGGTATTCATCCCACAGAAGACACTAGTTGACCGCTTCTTCCTGATACTATACGTTCCTAGTAACTCGTGATGCACAAGGTTTCTCCTTATATACTATTTCACCTTAGCGAGAGGTTCGTCGCCCCCTGGATTTCAATTCCTGGTCAGTTGATTCCCAATTAAAGGAAACATTCCCCAGCGTAACAGGCGCTAGTCCGCCTATTACGCCGGGGAAGCAGTGCCTCAGTGTTTATCTTAGGGGTGTGTGGGGCCTAGGAGCTGCTGGTGCCCGATCTGGAGGTCGGCCGGGATTAAAGGGATGGCCGGGGGGCGCTGCCAAGCACAGCGGTGGTGTGAGGTCGAGGGGAGGGCAGGGCGGCGGAGGCAGGGGTTTGGGCCGGTGGTCGCTGGCAGTTCCAGAAAGATCGTCAATAGTGATTGGCAGAAGGTAGATGATACGTCTCCAACATATCTATAATTTATGAAGTCTTCATGCTATTATATTATCTGTTTTGGATGTTTATGGGACTTATTATACACTTTTATATTATTTTTTGGACTAACCTATTAACCGGAGGCCCAACCCAAATTGCTGTTTTTTGCCTATTTCAGAGTTTCGAAGAAAAGGAATATCAAACAGAGTCCAAACGGAATGTAACCTTCGGGAGAGTTATTTTTGGAACGGAAGCAATCCAGGAGACTTGGAGTAGACGTTAGGGAAGCTTCAAGGTGGCCACGAGGCAGGGAGGCGCGCCCTACCCCCTGGGCGCGCCCCCACCCTCATGGGCCCCCTGACTGACTTCTTTCGCCCATATATATCCATATACCGTAAAAACATCGGGGAGCACAATAGAATGGGAGTTCCATCGCCGCAAGCCTCTGTAGCCACCAAAAACCTCTCGGGAGCCCATTCTGGCACCCTGCCGGAGGGGGGATCCCTCACCAATGGCCATCTTCATCACCCCGACACTCTCCATGACGAGAAGGGAGTAGTTCATCCTCGGGGCTGAGGATATGTACCAGTAGCTATGTGTTTGATCTCTCTGTCGTGTTCTTGAGGTAATACGATCTTGATGTATCGCAAGCTTTGCTATTATAGTTGGATCTTATGATGTTTCTCCCCCTCTACTCTCTTGTGATGAATTGAGTTTTCCCCTTGAAGTTGTCTTGTCGGATTGAGTCTTTAAGGATTTGAGAACACTTGATGTATGTCTTGCCGTGCTTATCTGTGGTGACAATGGGATATTCACGTGATCTACTTGATGTATATTTTTGTGATCAACTTGCGGGTTCAATGAACTTATGCATAGGGGTTGGCAGACATTTTCGTCTTGACTCTCCGGTAGAAACCTTGGGGCACTCTTTGAAGTACTTTGTGTTGGTTGAATAGATGAATCTGAGATTGTGTGATGCATATCGTATAATCATGCCCACGGATACTTGTGGTGACATTGGAGTATCTAGGTGACATTAGGGTTTTGGTTGATTTGTGCCTTAAGGTGTTATTCTTGTACGAACTTTGTGATAGATCGAACGGAAAGAATAGCTTCGTGTTATTTTACTACGGACTCTTGAATAGATCGATCGGAAAGGATAACTTTGAGGTGGTTTCGTACCCTACCATAATCTCTTCGTTTGTTCTCCGCTATTAGTGACTTTGGAGTGACTCTTTGTTGCATGTTGAGGGCTAGTAATATGATCCAATTATGTTATTATTGTTGAGAGAACTTGCACTAGCGAAAGTATGAACCCTAGGCCTTGTTTCAACCCATCGCAATATCGTTTGTGCTCACTTTTATCATTAGTTACCTTGCTGTTTTTATATGTTCATATTACAAAAACCTATATCTACCATCCATATTGCACTTTTATCACCATCTTTTCGCCGAACTAGTGCACCTATACAATTTGTCATTGTATTGGGT
The DNA here is from genome assembly GCF_018294505.1 of Triticum aestivum. NCBI lineage: Eukaryota > Viridiplantae > Streptophyta > Magnoliopsida > Poales > Poaceae > Triticum > Triticum aestivum. The sequence goes on along the minus strand of NC_057807.1, from coordinate 97,746,822 downwards.
GTGTGTTGGGTACACAAGAGACTCTTTGTTATTTGGTTGCAGGGTTGTTTGAGAGAGACCATCTTCATCCTATGCCTCCCACGGATTGATAAACCTTAGGTCAACCACTTGAGGGAAATTTGCTACTGTCCTACAAACCTCTGCACTTGGAGGCCCAACAACGTCTACAAGAAGAAGGTTGTGTAGTAGACATCAAGCTCTTTTCTGGCGCCGTTGCAGGGGAGGTGAGTGCTTGAAGGTATATCTTTAGATCTTGCAATCGAATCTTTTAGTTTCTTGTTTTATCACTAGTTTAGTCTATAAAAGAAAACTACAAAAGAAAATGGAATTGAGGGTGCCTCATATGCTTCATCTTTTTAATATCTTTCGTGAAAATAAGGATTCCGATAATTGTGCTCAATTGCTAGAGGAAGAATGCATTAGAATGTTTTGCACTAAATCTTTGAATGATGAGCATGATTGCAATGTTGTTAGTATGAATTCCTTGAATATCCATGATGCTAATGATATGCAAAGCCACAAGCTTGGGGATGCTATGTTTCATGAGATGATATTTTTAGTCCCCCAAGTGTTGATGAGAATATTTATTATGATGAAAGCATGCCTCCTATTTATGATGATTATATTGATGAAAGTGGATTTGGAGAGGTCATGACTTTATTTAATGATGAATCCACTATTTCGGAAGAGGTTCCAATTGATTATGAGAATAAAGTTCCTATCTATGATGATTATTGTGATGACATGTATGCTATAAACAACAATGATAACCATGAAACTTGTCATCTTGATTTTAATCTAAAATTGGATTATGCCTCACATGATAGTTATTTTGTTGAGTTTGCTCCCACTACTATTCATGAGAAGAATTTTGCTTATGTGGAGAGTAATAAAATTTCTATGCTTGTAGATCATGAAAAGAATGTTTTTTGTGATGGTTATATTGTTGAATTCATTCATGATTCTACTGAAAATTATTATGAGGGAGGAATATATGCTTGTAGGAATTGCAATAATATCAAGTTTCCTGTCTATGTGCTTAAAATCTTGAAGTTATGCTTGTTTAGCCTTCCTATGCTAATTGATTATTGTTCCCATAAGTTGTTTGCTCACAAAACCCCTATGCATAGAAAGTGGGTTATACTTATATGTGCTAGTCATATTCTTCATGATGCTCTCTTTATGTCTCAATTCTTATCTTTTATGTGAGCATCATTGAAATCATCATGCCTAGCTAGAAAGGCATTAAAGAAAATAGCTTGTTGGGAGACAACCCAATATTTACCCTTACTGTTTTTTTGTGTCCACATGATTATGCTACTGTAGTAATCATGTTTTATAGCTTTTGTTTCAATAAATTTCCAAGTAAGACCTTTAGGATAGCTTACGGTGATAGTTGTGTTGATCCTGCTGAAAATCAGAAACTTTTGCACCCAGTAAATTAGTTTTGATAATTCACATAAACGTGATTTTGATCTGATTATTTTTTTCTATGGATTGGTACACAAATTTCTCAAGTTTTCCTAATTTGGTAGAATTTTTGGAGTTACAGAAGTATTCGAATGATACAGATTACTACAGACTGTTCTGTTTTTGACAGATTCTGTTTTCTATGTGTTGTTTGCTTATTTTGATAAATCTATGTGTAGTATCGGAGGGTATGAACCATACAGAAGTTGGAATACAGTAGATATTACACCAATATGAATTTATAATGAGTACAGAACAATACCTAAGTGGTGATTTATTTTCTTATACTAACGGAGCTTACGAGTTTTCTGTTGAGTTTTGTGTTGTGATGTTTTCAAGTTTTGGGTAAAGATTCAATGGACTATGGAATAAGGAGTGGCAAGAGCCTAAGCTTGGGGATGCCCAAGGAACCCCAAGGTAGTATTCAAGGACAACCAAGAGCCTAAGCTTGGGGATGCCCCAGATGGCATCCCCTCTTTCGTCATCATTCATCGGTAACTTTACTTGGAGCTATATTTTTATTCACCACATGATATGTGTTTTGCTTCGAGCGTCATTTTGTTTTATTTTGTTTTGCTTTCTGTTTTAATAAAATACCAAGATCTGAAATTATTAAATGTTAGAGAGTCTTCACATAGTTTCACAATTATTTAACTACTCATTGATCTTCACTTATATCTTTTTGGAGTATTTTGTCATTTACTCGTGTGCTTCACTTATATCCTATGAGTAAATGGTTGAATGATTTGAATATCATAAATCTGAAATTATATATGTTTCATATGCTTACCCCATGGGGAGTAATGACTTCACATATAATAATTAGAGGTGGTAAATTTATTGAAAGTTAGCAAACATTGTATTGGTCACTTGAACAATTGATGAAAGAATATTAAAGGAAGAGAGATTTCACATATAAATATACTATCTTGGACATCTTCTATGATTGTGAGCCCCATTAATTTTTTTAAAACCTGAGCAAATTAGTTGAAGTTGGACAAGGAAGACAACATAATGAGTTATGCTTGGGTATATTTGTATAGAAGTTATATTGTTATAGATCCTCCAACATGTGGTGCTTGCTATTTAGAATCCTTTGCTAGCAAAAATATCTGTACTAAGCGGGAATACTGCTTGTGCATCCAAATTCCTTGAACCAAGTTTCTTCCATGAGTGTCCACCATATCTACCTATATGCAGTATCTACCTGCTGTTCCAAGTAAATTTGCATGTGCCAAACTCTAAACCTTCAAATAATAATCTGCTTTGTATGCCTGAGTCGCTCATGTAGTGACTTGGGGCTGTCAGTATCTTCCATGCTAGCTGGGTTATTCTCACGATGAGTGGACTCCACTCATCATTCACGAGAAAATGGCTGGTAACTGGGATGCCCAGTCCTATGATCAAAAGATCAAAAACAAATCGCAAATAATTGCAAACAAAACTCCCCCAGGATTGTTGTTAGTTGGAGGCACCTGTTGTTTCGGGCAAGCCATGGATTGATGATTGTTGGTGGAGGGGGAGTAAAATCTTTACCTTTCTGTTTGGGAACCGCCTATAATGTATCTAGTATGGAAGATATTGGGAACTCTTGGTTGTTATGTTGACAATGAAAGCATACCTCTCAAAATTATTTTCATCTCTGTTTTAAAAGCTTTGAGCTCTGGCACCTCTGCAAATCCCTGCTTCCCTCTGCGAAGGGCTTATCTTTTACTTTTATGAAAGAGGTAGCAGTATTCCTTCTCATTCCAACCTACTCTTTAGTTGGCAAGCATCATGTGATGGGGAAATATCTAAGCATATATGGCCATTCAAATATATTTGATCATGAATTATTATTGTTGACAATTATCTATATGATAAGTAAGTTGGGAGGCGAAACATTAAGCCCCTATCTTTCTCTGTGTTCGATGGATGCTATTTGTTTTAAAAATATGCTTTGAGTGGTAGCAATCATGGAAGACTATATGATAGTTGAGTATGTGGGATTTGCTAAATCAAAGCTCTTACATAGACCCTTCCTGAAAATAAGATGAATTGCAATTGTTTGATGACTGAGAACATAGTTTGCTAGTTTTCAAGATAGTTTATGGTCTATGCTTTAACATTTGAATAGCTTGTTACTTGATCATGAGAAGTTTTATGAGATGAGCTACTGTTATGACATATAATGATGCTACAAAAGGTGATTGAAATTATCATTGATCAAACTTGTGCACCTGCTAGCATTCACACTTCATAAATTATTTCTTTTATCATTTACCTACTCGAGGACGAGCAGGAATTAAGCTTGGGGATGCTAATACGTCTCCAACGTATCTATAATTTATGAAGTCTTCATGCTATTATATTATCTGTTTTGGATGTTTATGGGCTTTATTATACACTTTTATATTATTTTTGGGACCAACCTATTAACCGGAGGCCCAACCCAAATTGCTGTTTTTTTGCCTATTTCAGAGTTTCGAAGAAAAGGAATATCAAACGGAGTCCAAACGGAATGAAACCTTCGGGAGAGTTAATTTTGGAACAGAAGCAATCCAAGAGACTTGGAGTAGACGTCAGGGAAGCTTCGAGGTGGCCACGAGGCAGGGAGGCGCGCCCTACCCCCTGGGAGCGCCCCCACCCTCGTGGTACCCTCGTGGCCCCCCTGACTGACTTCTTTCGCCTATATATATCCATATACCCTAAAAACATCGGGGAGCACAATAGACAGGGAGTTCCGCTGCCGCAAGCCTCTGTAGCCACCAAAAACCTCCCGGGAGCCCGTTCTGGCACCCTGCCGGAGGGGGGATCCCTCATCGGTGGCCATCTTCATCATCCCGATGCTCTCCATGACGAGGAGGGAGTAGTTCACCCTCGAGGCTGAGGGTATGTACCAGTAGCGATGTGTTTGGTCTCTCTCTCTCTCGTGTTCTTGAGGTGATATGGACTTGATGTATCGCGAGCTTTGCTATTATAGTTGGATCTTATGATGTTTCTCCCCCTCTACTCTCTTGTGATGAATTGAGTTTTCCCCTTGAAGTTGTCTTGTCGGATTGAGTCTTTAAGGATTTGAGAACACTTGATGTATGTCTTTCCGTGCTTATCTATGGTGACAATGGGATATTCGCGTGATCTACTTGATGTATGTTTTGGTGATCAACTTGTGAGTTCAATGAACTTATGCATAGGGGTTGGCACACATTTTCGTCTTGACTCTCCGTAGAAACTTTGGGGCACTCTTTGAAGTACTTTGTGTTGGTTGAATAGACGAATCTGAGATTGTGTGATGCATATCATATAATAATGCCCACGGATACTTGAGGTGACATTGGAGTATCTAGGTGACATTAGGGTTTTGGTTGATTTGTGTCTTAAGGTGTTATTCTAGTACGAACGATATGATATATCGAATGGAAAGAATAGCTTCGTTTTATTTTACTACGGACTCTTGAATAGATTGATCGGAAAGGATAACTTTGAGGTGGTTTCATACCCTACCGTAATCTCTTTATTTCTTCTTGCTATTAGTGACTTTGGAGTGACTCTTTGTTGCATGTTGAGGCATAGTTATATGATGCAATTATGTTATTAATGTTGAGAGAACTTGCACTAGCGAAAGTATGAACCCTAGGCCTTGTTTCAACGCATTGCAATATAGTTTGTGCTCACTTTTATCATTAGTTACCTTGCTGTTTTTATATTTTCATATTACAAAAACCTATATCTACTATCCATGTTTCACTTATATCACCGTCTCTTCGCTGAACTAGTGCACCTATACAATTTGCCATTGTATTAGGTGTGTTGGGGACACAAGAGACTCTTTGTTATTTGGTTGCAGGGTTGTTTGAGAGAGCCCATCTTTATCCTACGCCTCCCACGGATTGATAAACCTTAGGTCATCCACTTGAGGGAAATTTGCTACTGTCCTACAAACCTCTGGACTTGGAGGCCCAACAACGTCTACAAGAAGAAGGTTGTGTAGTAGACATTAGTAGACGAAGGCCATCTGCCCGTTCCTTATATATCGAACGGTTCATAAAAAGTCGACTGACCCATTTATTTTCAGTCGACTGTTATTTTGATAGGACCACATGTGGTGGTGTTGTGGAGGAGTACCTGCATTTCCCAGCCATCCCTGTGCTCATATATTACAAAATCATACGGAGTAGAATCTAATTTTGTATGCCATGCAATGTTGTAGAGCTATCATATGTCTCCTATCATTTATTTTTTAGCCACCTTCTATCTGCTACTTTTACAGTGCACTAGTTCTGCACACAATTCACCTATACTCTCACTATTGTGTTTTTATGCATGGGTATTTCATACTCTGCCTAGACAAAAGCACGAAATAAAAGAGAGAAGTCTCTCCTGCTTTCTTCACGTGCAGTCAAGACACGTGTCAACACTTTAAAGGTTAGATGTTCAACAGATGGAGACGGTAAACGTAGCTTTGGAGTTGATGATCTCGCTCACCATGAACCACCATCCCAGGTGCTTGCTTTAACTTCGCTGTGTCATGTGTGGTTGCATGTTGCATATTGTGTCTAGCTTGTATTGCTTCCAATTTGGTTAAATTGCATATGCTTAGCTTACACATTATACCTTTCAATATGACATGCCTTCCTGTTTTTGGTACATACTAGTACATTTCTCTATTAACCATGTTCTTACATCAAACTAATGTTCTTGTGTATCCCTCTTCAATCACTTATGATGAGGCAGTCAAGCCAGTGGACTACTGCGAGAAAATATCCTCATTTAAAGAATGCAACATCAGCCTCCCCACATGATTCTCAAGAGCATGGCTAGATGAAGATAGTGGACGTAGCTCTATAGTTGATTACCGCACTTCCCCTACACTAGCATCATAGGTGCTTGCTGAGGGAGTCCGGGATTAAGGGGTCCTTGGGCGTCCGGCCTGTTGGCATGGGCCGGACTGATGTGCTATGAAGATACAAGACCGAAGACTCTCACCCGTGTCCGAATAGGACTCTTCTTAGTATGGAAGGAAAGTTTGGCGCCCGGATATGAAGATTCCTTTCTCTGTAACCGACTTTGTATAACCCTAGTCCCCTCGGGTGTCTATATAAACCGCAGGGCTTAGTCCGTAGAGCCAATCATAATCATATAGGCTGGACTTCTAGGGTTTTACCATTACGATCTCGTGGTAGATCAACTCTTGTAATACTCATATTCATCAAGATCAATCAAGCAGGAAGTAGGGTATTACCTCCATAGAGAGGGCCCGAACCTCGGTAAACATCGTGTCCCCCGCCTCTTGTTACCATCGACCTTAGATGCACAGTTCGGGACCCCCTACCCGAGATCTGCCGGTTTTGACACCGACATTGGTGCTTTCATTGAGAGTTCCGCTGTGATGTCGAAGATAGGATTGATGGCCCGCCTTGTTATCAAGGACAATATCACCTCCGAAGGAGCCCTGGCCTCATGCCAAACCCTCTGGCTGGGCAGCTTCAGCATGACTGCCCGTACGGCCGTTAAGCCGACGATGACTTCTCGGGTCATCCAAAATCGCCTCCGTGTCGACTCTGAATACTCCAAACAGATGGATCCGATGGAGTTGTCGTCTTTAAACAAACTCCCAGGTTGCATCGCTGCCTTGGGGGTCGCCAGACTATGATCGGATTGGGTTTAAACCAGATCAGAGAGAAATCAAATCTCCGCCAATCACCCATCAGATAGCGGTAGTAGAGGAGCAATACAACAACTCTTCCTCTATATTGAGGACGAACTGTGTTCGGATTTCCGAGCTCAAAGAGCTGGACACTCGTCCGCGGAAAGACGTTCCCCATCCTCCGAACCTAGAATCAGACGGTGGACTTGAAAAATCGGTTGATATCCCAGAGCCCAAACTGTTAAGCTCGGAAGTTTCTCAAACTCCGGGTCCCGAATTGTGTCAGGGTTCAGATTCAAATCTAGCCACCCACCCAGATATACGCGATCTCAGGCACATACGACAGCAGTCTGAGGAAATAGTCCATCACTTTTGGGCCAAATTCCTCCTTAAAGATTGCCACGACAAAGACGCTATCTCGGTATTCTGCAATAATTGCAAGGACGAGGGAATTCTCAATGCCATTAACCGCCGTCGCGTATTACACTTCGCTGACTTGGCAACCATATTACAGAAGTACTTCACAATGTAAAGCACCTGGAAAACTCAGGTGGCTCCCTAGGAGCCACCAGTTTCCACTCAACCCCTCATCCGGGTAAAAAGGAAGCCCATTACGGGGCGCGGAACCGTTCTGGAGGAATGGGTCGATAGGCCATGCAAAATACACACAACACCGGATAGCATACCAACCCACAGCCTTAGAGCATGTTGGCTACTCCGGCAAGTGGCCAAGATTGGCGAGGATCTCCTCACCAAAAATACCGCAGAGCAACACCCCACGGAAGATGATGACCTAAGAGTATTGACGGTATTTGAGACTTTTGCCTCAAACAATAGGCGCAAAAGGGCACTCCGCAACCTTGCTGAAATCTGCCAAGTCGCAACAGTAAACCCCTGGGAAAACACGACCATAACCTTCAATGCCAGTGACAAACCAAAATTCAGGACAGTCTGAGCACCAGCCCCCTTGGTCCTTAGTCCAATCGTGGACGGCTTTCGGCTTACCAAAGTGCTCATGGACAGCGGCATCGGACTAAACCTCATTTACGAGGAAACTCTCAACAAAATGGAAATAGATAGGAGCCGCATTGAGCAAAGTAGCACGACCTTCCGAGGAATCATTCCCAGTCGGGAGCACGATGCGCGGGAAAAACCACACTCGATGTGGTATTTGTCACGCCGGAGAATTGTCAGTCCGAAGAGATAACTTTCCAAGTGGCCCCTTTCAACAGTGGATATGAAGCCCTATTAGGGCGAGATGCATTTGCACGCTTCCAAGCTATACACCATTACGGGTACATGAAGCTCAAGATGCCCGGGCCCAATGGTATTATCACTCTCGCTAGTGATCCGGACGTTACACTCTGCGCCGATAAGAAAACCGCAGACCTAGCCCTCGAGGCATTGTCTGAAGCCCTCGCGGCCAAAGAGTTAACTGCACTACGCTTCATGGTGGATAGGGACGACGTGATCCTAGACAAGCTACCCAAATCCACCTCCTTTAAACCAGCAGATGAAATAGTCAAATTTCAAGTCCACCCGACGGACCCCAAGAAGACAACATCCATCGGGGCACAACTGGACCCAACGGTCGACGCTGCACTGTGAGCGTTCCTACGCGAAAACTAGGACATATTCGCCTAGCACCCTTCTGATATGCCAGGGATCCCACGCAGGCTGGCCGAACACAGCCTAAACGTACTGAAGGGATATAAACCGGCCAAGCAAACACTGCGGCGCTTTTCCAAACCCAAACGACAAGCTATGGGGGAGGAGCTAGCCAAGTTAATCGAGATTGGATTCATCAGAGAAATAAAACACCCGGACTGGCTGGCAAACCTGGTGATGGTGCCAAAGAAGGATAAATCCTGGCGCCTATGCGTCGATTTTAAAGACCTCAATAAGGCCTGCCCTAAGGATCCATTTCCACTCCCCCACATCGATCAGATTATCGATGCTACTGCATGACACGACTCACTGTGTTTCCTCAACGCATACTCCGGATACCATCAAATCAAGATGAAGGAGTCCGATCAAGCCGCAACAACATTTATTACCCCTTACGGGCCTTTCTGCTTCAACACTATTCCCTTTGGGCTCAAAAACACTGGCGCCACCTACCAACGGATGATTCAAACATGCCTGGAGAAACAAATTGGCAACATAGTTGAAGAATATGTGGATGATGTAGTCATCAAAACTAGGCACGTCGAGACATTAATAGACGATCTGCATCTCACATTTGATAACCTCCGTACATATGACATCAAGCTCAATCCGAAAAAGTGTGTTTTCGGCGTTCCCGCTCGAAAATTGATGGGATTCGTCATTTCCAATTGAGGAATTGAGGCGAACCCAGCCAAAATCCGAGCTTTATTGCAGTTGGCTACGCCAACAGACCTTAAACAAGTCCAAAAACTAGCCGGATGTGTGGCATCTTTAAGCCGCTTTATCTCCAAACTAGGAGAAAAAGCATTGCCACTTTATCGCCTTCTCCAACGCACCGATCACTTTGAGTGGACGGATGCGGCAACGGCCAGACTGGAAGAAATAAAGGCTCTTTTAGTGAGCAACCCAATCCTGGCCGCACCGAATGTCGGTGAACCCATGTTATTATACATATCGGCAACACACCAAGTCATGAGTGCGGTGCTCATCGTGGAACGAGACGAGGACGGACACAAATTCCCGCTTCAGAAGCCGGTATACTACGTATCCACTATCCTCACACCATGCAAATCCCGGTACCCGCATTGCCAAAAAATAGCATATGCGATCTTCATGGCATCCCGGAAGCTACGACACTACTTTCAAGAGTGCTCAATCATGGTGGCCTCTGAAGTACCACTCAATGATATAATAAACAACCACGATGCCATGGGCCGGATTGCTAAATGGGCCATTGAGCTCCTCCCATTCGACATAACATATAGACTGCGCCGGGCCATTAAATCCCAAGTACTGGCCGACTTCGTCACCGAATGGACAGAGGCCGAACTCCCTAAAGAGTACGACACATATTCCAACTGGGTCATGCACTTCGACGGCTCCAAAAAGCCGGCGGGCTTTGGAGCGGGTATTGTCCTAACATCCCCCACTGGAGATACAGTTCAGTATGTACTCCGAATATTATATATGCAGCCGAATAGGCCTTATTACATGGTCTTAGGATGGCTGTCTCCATGGGCATACAACACCTGGAAGTGCGCGGAGATTCAAACCTCGCAATATTTCAAATAAATGGAGATTTCGATGCCAAAGATCCATAGACGGCGGCTTACCGTAACGCCGTTCTCAAAATGCCGGCTCGGTTCAAGGGGCTTGAGTTTCATCATGTGGCTCGAGAAAGTAATCAAGCAGCGAATGTCCTTGCTTGCATCGGCGCCAAGCGCGACCCCGTCCCACCTAACATCTTTCTGGAAAGGCTCTTCAAGCTATCCGTGGTGTGGTAAGGGGAGAGCAGCAATACCAGTCTGGACCCGACTATAACCCCATATTCCGAACACACCGACATCATCGGGGGCGCAGCCACCGAAATAACACTGTCGGCCCATCTTATCATGGCAGTCATTGCCCCATGGACCGAACCCTTCTTGGCCTACCTTAATTGGTGAGAACTCCCTGAGGATCAGAATGAGGCGTGCCGCATTGTCCGGTGCTCGAAAGCCTACAAGGTTCACGATAGAGAACTCTACAATAGAAGTGCTACCGGAGTACTTCAAAGATGTATCTCCGAGGAAGAGGGGCGGCAGCTCTTGGCTCAAATTCATGCCGGTCTCGGTGGTCACCACGTTGCGACTTGGGCCCTTGTAAGCAAGTCCTTCCGTACATGTTTCTATTGGCCGACGGCCCGAGCAGATGCACAGGACCTTGTCCAACGTTGCATCGGATGCCAGCTTTTCGCCAACCAAAGCCATATGCCACCCACCGCTCTACAAACAATCCCCATCACTTGGCCTTTTGCGGTCTGGGGGCTTGATATGGCCGGACCCCTTAACGGAGGAAGCCATAAGAAAAAAATATATGTTGGTCATGGTGGATAAATTCACTAAGTGGATAGAGGCCAAACCAGTTAAAACGGCTGAAGCCGGACTAGTGATAGACTTTATATCCAGTGTTGTGCACCGTTATGGTGTCCCACACAACATCATCACCGATAACGGCTCGAATTTCACAGCCGATGAGGTGAAAACCTGGTGTGTTAGTCTGGGCATTAAGCTCGATTACGCCTCCGTCTATGACCTGCAAACAAACGGTCAAGTCGAACGAGCCAATGGTCTTATTATGAGTGGCATTAAGCCCACACTAGTGCCCTCTTTGAAAGAATCAGACAAGCACTGGGTCGAGGAGCTCGACTCCGTACTCTGGGGTCTGCGGACCACGCCCGATCGCACTATCGGATATACACCTTTCTTCATGGTGTACGGCGTAGAGGTTGTGTTACCCTGCGACATTATTCATGACTCACCTCGAGTGCGCATGTATGAAGAGAGAGAGGCTGAGCTTGATCGGCAGGACAGCTTAGATGCCCTGGAGAAGGAGCACGATGTAGCAAAAGCCTGTTTTGTATTTTATCAACAACAGGCCCGCAGATATCAAAGCAGAGAGGTACGGGCTAAGAATTATAATGTTGGTGAACTCGTTCTACGCTTGCCGTAGAAGAAAAAGGACAAACTCAAGCCCAAGTGGGGGGGTCCCTTCATCATCGACGAAGTTCTCACTGTAGGAGTGTACCGCCAGTGTGATGCATCAGACAATCGCCTAGAGTCGAACCCATGGAACGCGGCCAGACTCCGAAGATTCTATGCCTAGCGCCAAACTCTTTGTTTGTCTCCTTCTCTGTTTTGTTTCCATTGTTTTTCCCTCTCTTTTCGCCTTTTCTTTTTTCTTAGCCTTAAAGCTTTCGTGCGGCCAAACCGTGCAACTACGGCGTACACATCCTCGAATATGTACATCCATTATACATGGGGGCTTCTTGTACAGAAGCTTATTATTATTATTATTATTATTATTATTCAAGCATTAAGCTCACCACATATGTGTCTTTTCCTCGTATGTACCTTTTCTTCGCCATTGTATGTATCGATATGACTTATGTTTTGGCCAAGCTGGATTACCTGGCTCCTGTGCTGATGCCATACGTTCACGCTAGTTCGGCTAGGGCATAAAGGGAGCACCTCTGTGATTGTTACTGCCGGGTCATCCGGATGTGTACCTCAGACTGGTTGAAGCCGAAAGCTAGCTTTCTTAAGGGAATATTCGGTCGGCGGAGTAAAGATGTTTTTTACTCGGTAAACTATGAGCCCCTAGATGTTACGTATGCTGCGATTTTTCAATCACAGTTCGGACATGCACGTTAACGCATGCTCACCCAGGGAAAGGAACCCTTAACGGAACTATTCTCTCTGGAAGATGTTTCTTACAATCACAATGTAATATAACATAACTAGTTGGATACTTGTCTGTTCAAGCAACGATGACCCCTACGCCTGGTTTCCACGCATACCCAGGTTTATTTTGCCGCTCAGGTATTCGGAAACACTCCGCACTCTCGGGTCCAGAGGTCATAGCGAAAAGGTCTGCCATGATAATTATTTTACAATCCGGCTAGGGATGAATATGTCAAGGAAAGTACATAGTCACTTGGACTCAAAAATTTCCTCTTCTATGTCGTCCAACAGGTTGTCTAGCTTACAATCCTGTTGAGAATATTTTGCGGCTACTTTTACCTGGTCATATACCAAACTAATCGGAATTTATTTTCCATCTGACCCTAAAGGTCCGACCCGGGCCATATGATTCGGATCGAGCTTGGTATACTGTGTTTTCACCATGGTCCAGGCCTCTCGCGTACCTTCCCGGAAGACCGATATCTTCCATAATCGGAAGCACCGCCATGCTCCCTTGAATAGCTGTACAAGCTCCTCCATACTTGTTGGAGGGGAGGCGGATGGCCATAAGGCCTTGGCGACGCTTTGCATCACCTGCCGAGCTCGCTCGTGCATTTGCGACAGCACTTGTAGCAGATCGCCCCAAGATCCGGACATCTCCTCTTCAGGACGGCCAGTCAGTATACCTACAGACATAACATTGTCAGTTCCTTTCCTCGCCGAATTACGTGGAGGTAAGTTTGAACACATACTAAATATGCCGCCTCGCAGCCTCTTATTTTCCTTCACGGAGTCAGCCAGCTGGGCCCGCACATCTTTCAGTTCTTCGCCCAGCTGGGTGTTGGAATCCTGGAGTTTGTTTTCTCCTCCCTGACCCATGTTAGTATACGTTCGCCCGCGGCCAGTTGCCTTTTGGCTCCTTGTTCACCCGCTTGTGCGACTTCCGGTGCCTCCCCCGGATGATCTGACGATCCTGCCATAAGATATGCAACTGTGTTGGAATTGCCGGTACATAATTTTGTTTTTCTCGATGGAGGGACACATTACCAGGCGATGCCTTCTTGGATTTCTCTAGTTTGGCTGTCGCAGAAGCCAGCTGAGTCCGACACTTTTCCAGCTCTTGAGACAAGAGGTTGTTCTTCTCCATAAGCACCTAGTTTCACAATGATCCTTAAATCAGCTGAATCAACTACTTCAAGTCTTGGGGGCTACTGGTATATAATGTGCGCTCACCCGCATATCTTTCAAATATTGGTCTGTGGCTCTGGCAAGCCGATCTCGAGCAGCTCGGATGTACGCGTCACCCAAGTTGAAGGCATTGAATGCCTCTGTTGTAAAACCAAGGTCGTGAAGAGCGGCCCTCCGGCGTTGATGGTTCATGGCGCTCTCCACTTTCGAGTTTGTGACGGACACATCATCTGAATCCTCTGCCAAAGGACAATCCGGTGGCACTCTCGTATCAGCCCTCGTCGTTGTGACAGGGTCCAAAACCTGGCTGTTGGGAGTGTGACTGGAAGGACTCCCGGACATAGTCCGGTGAACGCTCTTCCTGATAAGACACGAATGGATAAATGTCACAGTTGGATGTGACTGCTGAGGGAGTCCTAGATTAGGGGGTGTTCGGATGGCCGGACTATGACCTTTGGCCGGACTCCCGGACTATGAAGATACAAGATTGAAGACTTCGTCCCATGTCCGGATAGGACTTTCCTTGGCGTGGAAGGCAAGCTTGGCGATATGATATGAAGATCTCCTCCCATTGTAACCGACTCTATGTAACCCTAGCCCTCTCCGGTGTCTATATAAACCAGAGAGTTTTAGTCCATAGGACGAACAACAATCATACCATAGGCTAGCTTCTAGGGTTTAGCCTCTCTGCTCTCGTGGTAGATCTACTCTTGTACTACCCATATCATCAATATTAATCAAGCAGGAGTAGGGTTTTACCTCCATCGAGAGGGCCCGAACCTGGGTAAAAACATCGTGTCCCTTGTCTCCTGTTACCATCCGCCTAGACGCACAGTTCGGGACCCCCTACCCGAGATCCACCGGTTTTGACACCGACATTGGTGCTTTCATTGAGAGTTCCTCTGTGTCGTCACCGTCAGGAAGGATGCCGCACCCCGTCTTTAAAGACGGCGCTGTTGCTAAAGGAGCTTTGGCTGTCGGCCAAACTCTCCGGCTAGGCAGTTTTTTGATGACCGCCTGTTCGGCCGCCGCGCCGACGATGACCTCTCGGGTCATCGAAAGCAATCTCCACATCAGCTCGGAACTTGCCGAGCAGTTAGATCCGATGGAGCTCTCTTCCCTAAATGAGCTCTTGGATCGCATCGCCGCCCTGGGAGTCGCTACAGATTACGGCCAGATTGGGCTTAAACCCGATCAGAGAGAGATTGACTCTCCCCAGGTCACCCACCACGTTGAAGTGCTGGAGGAACAACACGGCAAATCTTCGCCCATCCTAAGGACCAGATGTGTCCGGATTCCTGATCCCTCCAAGCCGGACATCCGCGGAGGGGAGGACGTCGCCCAAGCCCTGAACCTAAAGTCAGGCAGCAAGCCTGATTCATTGAATAACGTCCAAGAAAACAAGCTTCCGAGTTCGGAAATTTCTTGGCCCCTGAGTCTTAGATCGGGCGAGGTTCCGGATTTAAATCCACCCACCCACCCAAATATAAGGGATTTATCCCAAATTCAGCAAGAGCCCAGGGAAACAGTACACAATTACTGGGCCAGATTCCTCCTGGTTAGGAAGAGGATAAAGGACTGCCGCGAGAGGGATGCAATTTCATTCTTCTGTAACAACTGCACGGACATCGGAATCCTCAACGCCATAAGTCGCCGCGAAATTACACGCTTCGCCGACTTGACATCCATAGTACGAAAGTACTGTGCGACAGAAAGCGTTCGAAAAACCGAAACAAAATTCTGGGACAATCCGACCCTGAATACAATCCCAGTCCGAAACAAAAGGGCGCATTATCGCCAGGCACCTGGGCCAAACAGCAAAAAACAAAAACCCTCTATAGGGTATGGAACCGTACTGGAGGGATGGCTCAATGGACCCTGTAAAATTCATAGTACAGAGGAAGTCACACCAACTCATAGCCTTAGAGCATGTTGGATACTCCGGCAGATGGCCAGAAGTGGCGAGGAGCTTCTAACTCCAGAATCCACAGAGCACCACCCCAGAAACGCCAGTACGGTGTCAACAGTCTTCGAGACTTCCGCATCAAACAATGCGAGGAAACGAACGCTCCGCAGCCTTACCGAAGTCTACCAAGTAGCGACAATAAACCCATGGAGTGACACGGCTATTACCTTTAATGCCAGTGACTAACCTAAATTCCGGACAGCCCGAGCACCAGCCACACTGGTCCTCAGTCCGATAGTGGACGGCTTCCGGCTTACAAAGGTACTCATGGACGGTGGCAGCGGACTGAACCTCATCTATGAGGAAACCCTGCGAAAATGGAAATAGACTGGAGCCGCATTGAGCGAAGCAACACAACCTTTAGAGGAATAATCCCGAGCCGGGAAGCGTGCTGTTCAGGAAAAATCACACTGGATGTGGTGTTCGGCATGCCGGATAATTACAGATCCGAGGAGGTCACCTTTCAAGTGGCCCTGTTCAGCAGCAGATTCCACACTCTGTTAGGGCGAGAAGCATTCACAATTTTTAAGCTATACCCCATTACGGGTACATGAAGCTCAAAATGCCCGGACCCAACGGAATCATCACTCTTGCTAGTGATCCGGACACAGCGCTCCGCGCCGAAAACAAGACAGCCGCACTGGCCCTCGAGGCATTATCCGAAGCCCTGGCGGCCGAGGAACTAACTGTGTTGCGCTCCATGGTGGACAGGGACGACGTGATACTCGACAAAAGATCCAAGTCCACCTCCTTCAAGCCGGCAGACGAAATAGTCAAGTTCCAAGTCCATCCAACGGACACTACAAAAACGGCCTCCATCGGGGCACAACTAAAACCTGATGTAGACGCCGCACTCAGAGAATTCGTACGAGAAAATTGGGACATTTTTGCCTGGCACCCTTCAGACATGCCAAGAATCCCATGCAGGCTGGCCAAGCATAGCCTGAACATCCTAAAAGGATTCAAGCCCGTTAAGCAGACTCTTCGGCGTTTCTCTGAACCTAAGAGACAAGCCATGGGAGAGGATGTAGCCAAACTACTGGAAGCCGGATTCATCAAAGATATAAAACATCCGGACTGGCTAGCAAACCTGGTGATGGTACCAAAGAAGGACAAATCCTGGCGCCTATGCGTCGATTTCAAAGACCTAAATAAGGCTTGCCCAAAGGATCCCTTCCCCCTCCCCCGCATTGATCAAATCATCGACGCCACTTCAGGACATGATTCATTGTGTTTCCTCGATGCATACTCTGGCTACCACCAAATCAAGATGGCAGAGTCAGACCAAGCCGCAACGGCATTCATCACCCCATACGGCCCATTCTGCTTCAACACAATGCCCTTCGGGCTCAAAAACGCCGGCGCAACATATCAGCGCATGATTCAGACATGTCTGGCCAACCAGATCGGCAAAACGGTTGAAGCGTACGTGGATGACGTGGTCGTCAAAACCAAACACGTCGAAACTCTAATAGACGACTTGAGGCTCACGTTCGATAACCTCCGAACATATGACATTAGGCTTAACCCGGAAAAATGCGTTTTCGGCGTACCAGCCGGAAAGCTCTTGGGCTTCATTGTATCCGGTAGAGGAATTGAAGCAAACCCAGCCAAGATCCGAGCTCTGTCACAATTGGATATTCCAAAAGATCTCAAGCAAATACAAAAATTGACTGGATGCGTGGCGGCTCTAAGCCGCTTCATCTCCCGCTTGGGGGAAAAGGCATTACCCCTTTACCGCCTCCTCCGGCGCACCGAACACTTCGAGTGGACGGATGCCGCCACGGCCGGACTCGAAGAAATAAAAGCCATACTGGCAACAAACCCTGTCCTGGCCGCGCCGAACATCGGCGAACCAATGTTGTTATACATCGCGGCAACTCACCAAGTTGTAAGCGCAGTCCTCGTCGTCGAACGAGAAACGGACGGACACAAATTCCCTGTCCAGAAACCAGTGTACTACGTGTCCACTGTCCTCACTCCATGCAAGTCCCGGTACCCGCATTACCAAAAAATAGCATACGCAGTGTTCATGGCATCCCGGAAGCTACGACACTACTTTCAAGAGTGTTCGATAACAGTAGCCTCCGAAGTACCTCTTAACGATATCATAAACAACCGCGACGCAACAGGCCGGATTGCCAAATGGGCCATTGAGCTCCTCCCGTTCGACATAACATATAAGCCACGGCGAGCCATCAAGTCGCAAGCCTTGGCCGACTTTGTCGCTGAATGGACTGAAGCCGAACTCCCTAAAGAGTACGGCACATATTCCAACTGGACCATGCACTTTGACGGCTCCAAAATGCTGGCGGGTCTGGGGGCTGGCGTCGTCCTGACGTCCCCAACAGGAGATACAGTCCAATATGTACTCCAGATAATGTATACGGACTCCAACAATGCAGCCGAATACGAGGCCCTTCTACATGGCCTCCGGATGGCAGTCTCCATGGGCATTCAACGCCTAGAGGTGCGTGGGGATTCGAACCTCGCGATATCCCAAATAAACGGAGACTTTGATGCCAAAGATCCGAAAATGGCAGCTTACCGCAACGCCGTCCTAAATATGTCAGCTCGGTTCGAAGGGCTGGAATTCCACCATATAGCCCGGGAAAATAATCAGGCAGCAGACGTCCTGGCACGCATCGGCGCAAAGCGCGATGCAGTCCCCCCCCAACATTTTCCTGGAAAGGCTATTCAAGCCATCCGTACAGTGGGAAGGGGAATCCGGAATTAACAATCCGGACCAGGCCGCATCACCTGACCCCGAACACCCTGACACAACGGAAGACTCCGTCAATGAAGTCACACCCTCAGCCCACGTAATAATGGCAGTAATTGCCCCGTGGACAGAACCATTCTTAGCCTACTTAACTAGGCAGGAACTCCCCGAGGACCAAAATGAGGCACGCTGCATAGTGCGGCGATCTAAAGCCTATAAAGTCCACGAAGGAGAGCTTTATAAGAAAAGCACCACCGGAGTCCTTCAAAGGTGTATCTCCGAAGAGGAAGGGCGGAACCTTCTGGCGGAAATTCACGCCGGACTCGGCGGGCACCACGCCGCAGCCCGAGCCCTTGTAAGCAAGGCCTTCCGTACCGGATTTTATTGGCCGACGGCCCGGGCAGACGCTCAGGACTTAGTCCAACGATGTGTCGGTTGCCAATTATTCGCTAATCATAGCCACATGCCGCCTACCGCCCTACAAACCATACCCATCACCTGGCCTTTTGCGGTCTGGGGGCTTGACATGGTTGGACCCCTTAAAGGAGGAACCCACAAGCAGAAATACCTACTGGTCATGGTGGATAAATTCACCAAATGGATAGAGGCCAAGCCTGTAAAGACGGACGAATCCGGATCGGTGATAGACTTCATATCCGGGGTTGTACACCGTTACGGCGTCCCCCAAAGCATCATCACTGACAATGGCACAAACTTTACGGCCGCCGAAGTTAAACTCTCGTGCAAAAACATGGGCATTAAGCTCGACTACGCTTCAGTCTATCACCCACAAACTAACGGTCAAGTCGAGCGAGCCAACGGTCTCATCATGAGCGGCATCAAACCCAGACTAGTGCGATCCCTCAAGGAATCTAACACGCACTGGGTAGAGGAGCTTGACTCCGTACTCTGGGGGCTGCGGACCACGCCGAATCGCACTACCGGATTCACACCATTTTTTATGGTATACGGCGCAGAGGCAGTCCTGCCCTGCGACATAATTCATGACTCACCTCGCGTGCGCATGTACGAAGAAAGAGAAGCCGAGCTCGATCGGCAGGACAGCTTGGACGCATTGGAGGAGGAGCGCGACGTGGCAAAAGCCCGTTCCGCATTCTATCAACAGCAGGCTCGAAGATATCAAAGCAGAGAAGTACGGGCCAAAACTTATAACATTGGCGAACTAGTTCTACGCCTGCCGGACAAGAAAAAGGACAAACTAAAGCCCAAATGGGAGGGTCCCTTCATAATCGACCAAGTCCTGTCTGGTGGAGCGTACCGTCTGCGAAACGCATCGGACAACCGACTCGAGCCGAACCCATGGAACGCAGCACGCCTACGAAGATTCTACGCCTAGCGCCGGACTCTGTGTTCGTCTCCTTCCTCTGTCCCTTTTTTATTATTTATTTCAAATTAGCTGCCTGGTATTTCTCTCCTTCTCCCTCCCTTTTTTCTCCCAAGCCTTTAGGGGCTTGCCTGCGCGTTGTTTGCACATACTTGACGCGCCACCCGCGCTCATTATACCTGGGGGCTTCTTTATGAGAAGTTTATATAAACGGGCCTCATGCCCAAAACATGTGTGACACTTCCGCATGAACCTTTTATACACCATTATATGCATCGATATGACTTAAGTTTTGGCCAAGCTGGGTTGCCTGGCTCCTGTGCTTACCCCTACGTTCCCGTTTGTTAGGCTAGGTGGTAAAGGGAGCACCTCTGCGATTGTTACTGCCAGGTCAGCCGGATGTGTACCTCAGACTGGGTGAAGCCGAAAGCTAGCGTTCTTAAGGGAATATTCGGTCGGTGAACTAAAAGATGATTTTTCATTGTTTATTTATCTGCCCCCAGATGCTTTTCTGCTTTCTTTTCGCAGTCCGGACATGCACTTTAGGGCATGCCTCCCAGGGAAAGGAACCCCTAACGGAACTATTCTCCCTGGAAGATGTTTCTTACTAACCATGTAATATAACATAACTAGTTGGGCACTTGTCTGCTAAAGCACTTATGACCCCTACGCCTGGTCTCCATGCATGCCCCGGTTCTTACATAACCGAGAGGGTATTCGGACACACTCCGGACTATCGGGTCCAGAGGTTGAAGCGAAAAGGTCCGCAATGACAAACGATCTACAATCCGGCTAGAAGGCATTTTACATGTCATTTTAAATTACATAGCCAATTTGACTAGGTATATTCTTCTTCAATACCATCCAACAGGCTGTCTAATTTACAGTCCTGTTGGGAATACTTGGCAGCCAGCTCTACCTGGCCATACACTAAACTGACAGGGATCTCCTTCCCGTCGGGCCCCGCAGGGCCGACCTCGGCCATGTGGTTTGGGTCAACCTTCGTGTACCGAGTCTTCACCATGGCCCAGGCCTCCCTGGCACCTTGACGGCAGGCCGATATCTTCCATAACCGGAAGCGCTGCCGCACTCCCTTCAGCTTCTCTGCAAGCTCTCCAAGGCCTTCGGGCATGGAGAGGGATGGCCACATAGCCTGGACGACGCCTTGCATCGCCTGCCGAACTCGTTCCTGCAGTTGCAACATCTCGGGAAGAAGGTCCCCCGCTGAACCGGGCATCTCCTCCGCAGGACGACCTGTCAGCATATCTATAGACATAGCTCTGTCAATCAACTTCCTCGCCGAACTCTTTTTTAGAAGATTCACTCAAGCACTTACTAAAAATGCCGCGTCGAAGTCGCCGATTCTCCTTTACGGAATCAGACAGCTGAGCACGAACATCCTTTAGTTCCTCGCCCAGCTGGGTATTGGCGTCTTGAAGCTTGTTCTTCTCTTGCCTCACCCTCGTCAGCATGCTCTCGCCGGCCTTTAACTGACGTAGGAGTTGTTGCTTGTCCGGATTCACTTCGGCCCCATCTGCACTGTTATTGTCAGAATTGCACACTTGCCGCCCTTCACAACAAAATTATCTTTCGAAGCATATATTACCTGAGGGGGTCCCCTTGGCATTCTCTGAAGCGGCCAGTGCGGCCTCAAGTTGGGCCTTGCACTCTTCCAGCTCCTGGGACAGTTGCGTATTCTTTTTTGTAAGATCCTGCATAACATATGATCCTTAAATCAGTTATCTTAACTGTTTCAAGTCTCAGGGGCTACTAACATATATAACCATCAGATTTACTCACCCGTATGTCTTTCACATACTGCTCTGTGGCTCTGGCTAGACCATTTTGAGCGGCACGGAGGTACGCATCTCCCGTATTAAAGGCGTCCAATGCCTCTTGGGAAAACATGCGTCACGAAGAACAGCCGGCGACGCCTGTGGTTCATGGCACTCTCCACCTCTGAATTGGTGGCAGATAGCCCGTCCGCGTCCTCTGTCGGAGGAACGTCCGGTGCGCGCCCCATGTTCGCCTCCGCTTCCGGACCCGGCCTTGAAGCCTGGCCGGTGGATATAGTCCGGCGGGTGCTCTTCTTCCTGAGGAGAGCATGAGCGTTAGTGTGACTTGAGGGCATAAACCCTAGGCGTTAAAGTTGCACGCCGTACCGTTGCGCCGGAATCTCGATCCGGTCCGCACTTCTTTTTAGCCCGCCTGGCTTCAATGGCCCTTGTTGGCTACCCACCGCGGGCTCGGCCCTCCGCCTCAAGGATTTCCCCTGCAAAGCGAAACACTATTGGTTCACGGCAATCAAATTAAGGCATGGATGGATCCTCTTGAAAGTACTGGGACTTCGGTCTCGGTTACCTTTGAGGCCGGAAGTAGTCCGGGATAGTCGGCCGTAATGGCCACTAAGGTGTTGTCCTTACTCAATTGATGAAACACTCCATCAATTAGCTCCACACATAAGTTCGGGTCCTCTTGGGAGTCCGGATCGAGGGACCGTTCCGGGTCCTCGGGTTGTGGAGGAGGGCTGTTTATCTCCTTCACAGTCTGGCGCAGCTCCTGCGTTAAAATTGCTAGACTAAGTACTCAATTATGGGAATTTGAAAACAGGTAGGCAAGTGAAAATGTTCGCTCACCCAGCTTGGAGGACTGTACATGGAGAATCCGCCCCGTGGGTTGACACGGAGGAATTCCTCTTCTTCTCCCTTGTACAAAGCGGATAAGATCTTCGTTAGAGTGGCAGCCGAATCCGGCCCCTTGCGACCGCACCGGGTGGCGTCGTCCTCCCCGTTGAAATCCCACATGGGGTGGCCTCTGTACTGAAGCGGCTGCACCCCCCGCATAATGCATGTGGCCATGACCTCGATCATGGTCAGTCCGGAATGAGCCAACAACCTTATCCGGCTCATCAGGTAAAGGACGTCCCTGTCAGTTTCCCTCTGAGGGTTCCGTGGGCGCCAGCTCAGGCATTTCTTCAACGGAGCGTTATTGAACTCAGGGAGGCCGATCCGTACAGGGTCCGGCAGGGGGACGTCGTCCATATAAAACCATTCTGAAGGCCAGTCCTCGGACGCCTTCTTTGGGGTTCCGGATAGATATCCGGTCCCGGCGATGCGCCATAGTTCGGCTCCGCCCACTTGATAAATTGACCCCTCCTGAGAGCGGGGCACAAGGCAGAACAACCTCTTCCACAGCGCGAAATGGGCCTCGATGCCCAAAAACAGCTCGCAGAGGGCCACGAAGCCCGCAATATGCAGTATGGAGGCAGGCATGAGGTTGTGTAGCTGGAGGCCGTAAAACTCCAGTAGCCCTCGGAGAAACGGATGAATTGGAAATCCGAGTCCTCTTATTAAATAAGGGACTAGGCATACCCGCTCTCCTTGAGAGGGATTGGGGACGCTCTCCGCCTGCTCTCCGCCGCTATAGGTGGCAATCCCGGCTCGAACTGGGACCATATATGCTGGGGGGAGGAGCCCCTTGGATTGAAGCACTACTAGCTTGCTATGCGGGACGGAACACCGCTCCCAATCTCCGGGCCGAGGGCTGGAGAGGCGAGAGGAGGAGCTGCTTCGACCGGCCATGGTGGAATGGATCTCTGTCAAAAGCGCTCTGAAGAATATTCACGGAGGGAAGGTGGTGTGAACTGGATCAAAATCCCCGTCTCTTTCATGGGCGGCTCATTTACGCGGCTGGGGGGGGGGTAAATGAAAAAAACCTGGCTTTTCGCATTCGTTTGACACGTGGAAGATGGTCATTATTGGGCACAGAAGCTGAGGAGAGCAGCACGCACTAGAAGCCGGACACTATCCGACAGGTACATGGAATTTGGACAAGAACCCGCCTTGCAATGCCAAAGACAAACTTGCGCGCCGGACTTATCGTCATTGAAGCCTAGTTCGGGGGCTACTGAGGGAGTCCTGGATTAGGGGGTGACCGGATGGCCGGACTATGACCTTTGGCTGGACTACCGGACTATGAAGATACAAGATTCAAGACTTCGTCCCGTGTCCAGATAGGACTTTCCTTGGCGTGGAAGGCAAGCTTGGCGATATGATATGAAGATCTCCTCCCATTGTAACCGACTCTATGTAACCCTAGCCCTCTCCGGTGTCTATATAAACCGGAGAGTTTTAGTCCATAGGACGAACAACAATCATACCATAGGCTAGCTTCTAGGGTTTAGCCTCTCTGATCTCGTTGTAGATCAACTCTTGTACTACCCATATCATCAATATTAATCAAGCAGGAGTAGGGTTTTACCTCCATCGAGAGGGCCCGAACCTGGGTAAAAACATCGTGTCCCTTGTCTCCTGTTACCATCCACCTAGACGCACAGTTCGGGACCCCCTACCCGAGATCCGCCGATTTTGACACCGACAACTGCCAAAGGGCATATTTATGAAGCCATACCTCTTTGATGACGGCCCCGATGTGTCTTCACTTGCCTTCCTCTTTGAAAGCTTGCCTAGTGCAGGCGCCGCTCTCTTTGGAGTAGCCTCTGGTGTAGGATGGCACGCCGAGCGCCTCCCCTTTGGAGCACAAGATAGTGCGGTGGGTGAGGTAGAATGAGGAAGCTCTTTTGGAGGAGATGACTCCTGATTACTTACGTGTGAGGCAGGAAGAAGATCGGGATAGTCAGCGATGATGGCCACTTCCGTGCCATCATAGCTTGCCTAGTAGAACACCCCATCCTCGAGCTCCACGAATATATCTGGATCCTCTTTGAATCCGGGGTTAAGGCCCCGATTGTGGTCCTCCGACTGTGGGGCGGGGCTGTGGAGCCCCTTGTTGATCTTTCACCATTCCTGTTACAAATGGACGGATTAATATCAATGGAAAGTGACTCAGGGAGTAGATTGAGTAGAGTAGTGGGATTGGAACTCACCCAGCTAGGAGGATTGTACATGGAAAATCCGTCTCGGTGTATAATACAAATGAATTCCTCTTTCTCCCCTTTGTACAGTCCGGTCAGTATTTTGGCCAAAGCAGCGGGGGTGTCCGGACCCTTCCGACCACAGCGGGAGGCGTCATCTTCCCCATTATAGTGCCACATGGGAAGCCTTTTTTATTGGAGTGGCTGAACCCCTCGTACTATGGTAGTTGCCATGACCTCGACTATTGATAATACGGATTGGGAGAGCATCTTTATCTTGCTCATAAATTGATGGAATTCCGTGCTATCTTCCTCCTCGAGGCTCCGAGGGCGCTAGCTGTGGCATTTCTTGAACAGAACGTTTGAAAATTCGGGATGACCCATTCAGATTGGGTCAGGAAGGGTGACGCCCTCGATATAGAACCATTCAGAGGGCCACTCTTCGGATGGCTTCTTTGATGTGCCGGACAGGTATCCGGTCCCAGTGATGCGCCATACCTCAGCTCCGCCCACTTCAAATATTGATCCCTCTTGGCTGCAAGGGATGAGGAAGAATAGTTTCCTCCATATTCAAAATGGGCCTCGCAACCCAGGAATAGCTTACAAATAGGAACATAACCTGCGATATGCAGGATCGAGGCAGGAGTGAAATTGTGTAGTTGGAGGCCATAATGCTCTAGAAGCCCTCGGAGGAACAGATGGATTGGAAATCCAACGCCTCTCAACAAGTAGCTTCATTCCCCCTGGATGGATTGGGGAAATTCTCCGCCTGAGCCCCACCATCGAAGGAAGTCTATCCTGCTCGAACGGGGACTAGATCGGTGGGGGGAAGAAATCCATGTGTCTGCAACTTCACTAGGTGACCGTGGGGTACGAAACATGTCTCCCAATCGCCTTTTCCGGGGAGGTGGGGGGGAGGAAGAGCTGGGAGCGCTAGCCATGTTGGAATGGTTTCTCCTAGCAAGCTCTGAGGATTCCTCGTTTGGTGTGGAATGGATCTGAAGATCCCAATCTCTTTAAATAGACGCCTTTCTTACATGGTCATGGTGGTATGTGCAAAAATACCACGACCTCTCGTATTCGCTCGTTACGTGGAAGATGAAGTCAGGAAGGTGTGGAAGCCGATGGGCGCGACATTAACTGGAAAACTGAATACTGCTCTTTAAGATAGGTACCTTGAAGTAATCGGAGAAGGAACCTGCCTTGCAGTGCCGGAGACAATCTGCGCACCGAACACCTCGTCATTGAAAGACTGGTTTGGGGGCTATTGAGAGAGTCCGGGATTAAGGGGTCCTCGGGCGTCCGGCCTGTTGGCATGGGCCAGACTGATGGGCTATGAAGATACAAGACCGAAGGCTCTCACCCGTGTCCGAATAGGACTCTCCTTGGCGTGGAAGGCAAGCTTGGCGGCCGAATATGAAGATTCCTTTCTCTGTAACCGACTTTGCATAACCCTAGTCCCCTCCGGTGTCTATATAAACCAGAGGGCTTAGTCCGTACAGGCAATCATAATCATATAGGCTAGACTTCTAGGGTTTTAGCCATTACGATCTCGTGGTAGATCAACTCTTGTAATACTCATATTCATCGAGATCAATCAAGCAGGAAGTAGGGTATTACCTCCATAGAGAGGGCCCGAACCTAGGTAAACATCGTGTCCCCCGCCTCCTGTTACCATCGACCTTAGACGCACAGTTCGGTACCCCCTACTCGAGATCCGCCGGTTTTGACACCAACACTTGCTATAACTTGGCACCGTGATATGTGGTTGCATGTTGCATATGGTGTCTAGATTGTAATTCTTCTAATCTGATTAAATTGCATGTGCTATTTTGCTTAGTTTATACATTATACATGTTAATGTGACATGCCTTCCTACTTTTAGTACATAGTACATCTGTCTATTAAGCATGTCCTTACATAAAACTATTGTTTTTTGTATCCCTCATCAATCAGTATGACAAGACACCTTTAGTATATGCAATGCGATATTAGTTGCATCTATCATATGATTTATAGCATGTGATGCTTCTAATGAAATGCCATTTATGATGGGACGCTTTTAACTTGGTAGAGTCATATTGGTTGCATCTTTCATGTGGTGTCTAGCTTGCATTGCTTCTTATTTATTGAAATGGCTTCTGCTTAGTTTACACAAACAATTGTGAATATTCCATGCCGTCCTATTTTTCGTACATATTCCATCCTGGTATCATGTGTTTGCCTTACATCAAAGTAGAGATTGTCAATATCATGCATGAATGAGTTCTAAAGAGTGAATTTTATTGCTTTTTCTTGTCGGTTTTACTTGACAATTCAAAATCAATAAAGCAGAAGGAAATTAGCAAGGTAGTGGATAAAGGTTCTCCTTACAAATAGAGGGCCTGATCTACAGATTCTACTCTACCACCCTCTAAGAAGATTTGGAAGAAAATGCATGCATAGACACTCAACGTAGCTGTGTTGATGATGAGCACGTCTCCCCTAGTGCACCATCACAGGTGCTCCCTCTAACTTGGCACTGTTATATGTGGTTGCATGTTATGTATGATGTCTAGTTTGTATTGCTTCTAATTTTCTTGAATTCCATCTGCTTACTTTACACATTATACTAGTGAATTAGACATGTGTTCCTGTTTCTAAAACATACAATATCTGTCTATCGCACCATGTTCTTACATCAAAGAACTACTGTTGTGTAACCTGCAATAATCACATATCATAAGACACGTTTGACTTGGGAGTGTGATATAGGTTACATCTCACATTCTTTTCTAGCTTGTACTACTTCTAATTTGTTGAAATGGAAATTATGACAAGAAAATTTTAACTTGGTAGAGTGATATTCATTGCATCTTTCATATGGTGAGGGAGTCCTGGACTATGGGCCCCTCGAGGAGCCGGCCTATGTGACATGGGCCGGACTGGATGGCCGTGAAGATACAAGACAGTAGGCCTTCTACCATGTCCGGATGGGAGTCTACTTTGCGTGGATGACAAGCTTGGCGTCCGGATGTGTAGATTCCTTCCTCTGTAAACCAACTTTGTATAGCCCTAGCTCCCTCCGGTGTCTATATAAACCGGAGGGTTTAGTCCGTAGAGGCAATCACAATCATACATGCTAGACGTCTAGGGTTTAGCCATCACGATCTTGAGGTAGATCAACTCTTGTAACCCCTATACTCATCAAAGTCAATCAAGCAGGAAGTAGGGTATTACCTCCATTAAGATGACCCGAACCTGGGTAAACATTGTGTCCCCTGCCTCCTCTTACCATTGATCCGACACATAGTTCGGGACCCCCTACCCAAGATCTGCCGGTTTTGACACCGACAATGGTGTCTAGCTTTCATTGCTTCTAATTTGTTGAAATTCCTTCTGCTTAGTTTACACATCATAGATGTGAATATGCAATGTTGTCCTTTTTTCTTACACATTCAATCATCCTATCATGCGGTCGCCTTACATTAAAGTAGTGCTCGTTAGCATCCTGCATCAATGAGTTCTGAAAAGTGAATTTTTATTCATTTTTCTTGTGAGTTTGACTTGACAAGAAAATACAATTAAGAAAAAGGAAGGAAAAATATGAGGCAGGGACTGATGGCGGTCTTCCGGTGAAACCGGCATCCAAGGTGCTTTCTCTAGCTTGGCAGTGTGATATTGTGTTGCATGTTGCTTATGGTGTCTCACTTGTATTGCTTGTAATTTGATTAAATTACTTCTGCTTAGTTTACACAATTAATTGTGAATATGCCATGTCGTCCTGTTTTTCATACATATTCCATCCTCATATCATACCCGTTCCTGTTTCTAGAACATACAATATCTGTCTATCACACCATGTTCTTACATCAAAGTACTACTTTGTGTAACCTACAACAATCACTTTTCACAAGACACCTTTAACTTGGGAGTCTGATATAGTTTACATCTCACATTATTTTCTAGCTTGTACTACTAATTTGCTGAAATGACACTAATGACGAGACAGTCTTAACTTGGTAGAGTGATATTCGTTGCGTCCTACATATGGTGTATAACTTTCATTGCTTCTAATTTGTTGAAATGCCTTCTGCTTAGTTTACACATCATAAGCTATGAATATGCAATGTTGTGAGTGTGCAATGACACTAATGACGAGAGACCTTTAACTTGGTAGTGTGATGTTGTTTGCATCTTTGCATATGATTTATTTCTTATATTGCTTCACATTTATTTAAACGCTAGTTATGACGAGACACTGTTAACTTGGGAATGTTTCATATGGTGTCTACCTTCCATTGTATTGCTTCTAATTTATTGAAATATCTTCTGCTTAGTTTACACATCATAGTTCTTATTATCTCATGACGTCTTGTTTTTCGTACATATTACATCCTCCTATCATGTGCTTGTCTAACATCAAAGTTCAGTTCATCTGTATCATGCATCAATTTGTTCTGAAGAACTAAATTTTTATTCCTTTTTCTTGTTGGCTTGACTTAACATGGTAGAGAGAAATAGGAAGGAAGACGGAATGATAGGGGATGGTGTTAGTACTAAGGACACACAGAAACAGAAGCGAGCGAATAATCCAGATTCTGCTGGTACTGATGGTGCAATATAGAAGGTCAAAATCTAGCGGAAACCTGTACAAATGCGGTATCCCATGCTACACTAGCTGCAAAACCAGCCAAACAGAAACAAATAGCTTCCACCAAACAACCAGAGACAACCCTAGTTGTTGCAACACCTTCCACAGTACCACCAGCTACACGAGTTACTCGTGCATCAACTGAGCTAGCAACACATTCCCAAGCTCCCTTGCCACCTGACACTACTTCCCAAGCACTCTTGACACAAGACGAGTTGGCAAGATCAGATGAACCTTGTGAGCTTCAACAGCTAGAAGGTAGTTACTGGAGTCAAGTTATCGTTGCATGCTTCTTTATATATAGTCTCACAGTCTGATGTACACTAACGTTTCCTATGTTCGTTCTTGGACTAGCACTTAGGCGCAAGAGGAAACAAACATCAGGGATAATGCTCGATAAGTTAACTAAATCTAGAGGAGGAAGAATGGAGATCCATTTCGAGACAGGTTTAAAAAGGCCACATGATGCTACAGAGTCAGCCAAGTTAGTATCAGAGGCAGCGGTTGCCGTTAGGTGTCATGCATAACATGGATTCAGTATAGGAATCACAAAGACAAAACCAAGTTCAACACCTTCCTCGATCATTTATTTGTAAGTATGGTTATGTATGGAAACTAGTAATATCGTCTTGCTCTGTCCCATACTTTCTAGGTTGCTGATAATGAGACTCCCATAATTTTCAACGAATGAGGTTCAAGTTTGATAACCAAGATGATGCAACCAGACAAGCTTGCACCCATGTTTTCAAGTCTGCTCTACGACAGTATCGGTATAACTTGAGGAAAACTCACTTTGAAGGGAAGGCTAACAGTGAACTTGCCCAAACATCTCCATTGAAAAATATATCGGATGAATATTGGAGAGGCCTCGTTAAACACTGGTCTGATCCAAAGTATCAAGTATGTTACATGTATGTGATCACATCACATGTTGAACTCCTATTTATGCATGTGTCTCACAAATTTATCTTCTTGTAGGTGAATTGTTCAAAGAACAAGGCCAACCGTATGAAAGTGAAATTCCAACAGACGACAGGATCTCATAGCTATATTGCACACTACGAGGCTCTTGTAATTAGCTATTGTTTCACTCTTTTTGCTGTGCCATATTATCAGATCTATATTGAGTTGTTCCAAATGCAGAGGAAAGCCCGCAAGGACCAAAAAGTACCTGAACCAAATGCTGTGGATATCTTCAAGGACTATCACACTAGCAAGACGAAGGGCATGACTACACCGGTGAAAGCCGCTGTTGTAAGTCCTTAATCCTCATGCCTTTTAACTACTAATTACTCTGACTCGTGCATTGAACTGCATGGTTTGCAGCCAATGTCTATTACTCTTTTTAATTTTATACACAATTGTCTTAGCGTATCATTGCACCTTACAAGGATTAAAAGAGAGGAGTGATGTTCCTTTGATATTGATCTGTAATCTAGTCCCGTGCTGGACTTGCCTACACAATGTTAGAATTGTCTGTTTGTCTGTCCTCAGTTGTTTTGTGATATGAATGATGTCATACTATGCTTACCATATTATAAACTTTGTCTCTTTATCCTTAGTTGTCAATCCAATGTGAAGAAATACACAATACAGCCATGGTACATAGTCATATGTTTGGAACCTGGTTTTATTGTGTACTTTGCAGTAAAATACAACTAATATTTTACACGTGTTCACCAAAATAAGTTTTGTATATAGACCGGTTTTGCTGGCTCCTTAATATCTTCTGTTCTGGTAGTACTAATGTAAAAACTCAACTTTTCAGCAAGCTATGGAAAAAAATAGTGGAACCTCCACCTTCTGAAGGTGACAAGGCAACTATAACCGCAATGTCACCTATTGCTGCAGTGGGTCAGTACCTCTCCACTAACAGTGCCAAAAGCACGTTCCTGCGTAATACTGGGTTAGTTGTTAACGCAATATCATCCAAAATGCCTCATGATGACGATATGCAAGCTCAAAACAATGTTATATCTGCGCTATAGATACAAGTCCATTCCCTAACAGAGAACCTTTCTGAAACAAGGACATCCATTGTTCGATGTCGTCAAGATTCGCATGGTTTTGAAACCAGACTATCAAACATTTGCTATGTTGTTCACGAGCCTAGGAGAAATCAAGGTGAAGGTTATGGTGCTCCATCGGATAGTATAGCATGAAAACGTATCAGTCATGTGAAATGAACTGAGCTTCTGAACTTCTGGTGGTGCACTTATCTACCAGACTATTAACTTTCATGCCAACCTTCCTTTTGTTTTATGGTTGTAATTTGTTCTTAACATGCAGCCACCGACTCAAGAAAATAGCAAGCCATTTTTGTATAGTGTATGGTGTTCCCTATATTTGCACTAGTGGCGAACTTTGATGCCCAGTGGTGTAATCTGTGCAATCGCCTTAATAGCCCAGTGTTAGTTTCAGGCTTATTTATTTCCTAGTTTTCTTTTTCTCTGGTTTGCTATTGGCCGCAACAACCATGGGCCATATACGGACCATCGTAACCTTGAGCCCGCTACAGGCCATAGGATCCATGGGCCTCCCACGGGCCGTTGGATAAATGGGCCTCCAACGGGCCGTAGAATTTGTGGGCCTCAGGCCGTTAGATAAATGGGTCCACATGGGCCGTAAACGGGCGCAATTGGTACCAGGCCAACACGGTAATGGGCCGTTAACAGGCGGGAAGACAGCCAAAGCTTAATTGTATCACAGGCATAACGGGTCGTTAATGGGCCAGAATATAGGACGGGTTGGAAACTGCGCAATGGGTTAACAGGCCACAAATGGGCCGATTCTAACCACGAGCCGAATTTAGCCCATTAGGGGAACACGCCACTAACGGGCCGGAAGTAATCGAGGGCCAGAAAGGAGCCCAAGAATGTATGGGCCCTTAGTAGGACGAAAGCTAACACGGGCTGGAAACAGCGCATGAAAAACAAGGGCCGATAATTAGTACAAAGAAATTTACTGTTCATTATGGGCCAGAGTCACCGTGGGCCACTGAAGGGCCTAAAGATACGGAAGGCCTCATATGGGCTGAAAGACGTCGTTGGCCATACATGGGCCGAAAGTGAAATGGGCTGGTGTTATATTCGACAGCCCACATGACGTTGTTGGGCCGATTTCGGGAAGGCCCTAACGGGCCATGAGTTACCGAGCTGTAAAATGGGCTATGTGCAAACAAACCATTAACAGGCTTTTCATGGGCCGACCCGCTAACTTTTGACCAAGTCAAACAGGTCGGCCCGCTAACTTTTGACCAAGTCAAATGGGCCGGCCTTTATAAGCTAAATGGGCCAATGTTGGGCCTTCGCACGTTTCGACATATCATAGGCGCCTATCTGACCCAATGACGAGCTGACATGTTTTTCCTTTGGCCAATGAGAATTTTACACGTGGAAAATCGCCATTGGTTCAGGCTGTTAACGGGTTATCAGATCAAAAACCTACCCGATAGCTTAACGGTGACCCGTTACGATGGATGCCACGTGTCAGTCACCCTTGACGAAAGCACTTCTATGACGTGCGATTTATCGTCATGGAAGTGGACACTTTCATGATGATAATTTTGGTAATGTCATGGAACACTTCTACGACAGCACATGTATGACTATCTTGATTCTGTCATAAAATTGTCATGGATGTACATGCATGAAAAAAATGTGACCTACTGTGACAAACACGTATCATCATGGAAGTGTATTTTTTTGTAGTGTAAGAAAAGTGAGGTGAGTGAGTCCACAAAACGTGAGGATGAGATTGTTCATCATGAGATAGAAATGCAAGATCTCCACCTAGATATACCACACATTCAGGGAGAGAGGATTAATGAGTTGTATGAGTCCACAAAATGTGAGATTGAGATCAATCTGCACCTCATTAGAGAGATAAGCGATCCAGAACCCAATATACCACATAATAAGAGTGAGAGGATAAGTGAGTTATATGAGTCCACTAAATGTGAGGTTGAGATTTTTCAACAAGATAATAGCAAGATGAGTGATCTACCACCATGGAAAATTAGTAGTCCACCAAATGAAAAGAGAGAGGAACATTCAATAACTGACCTTTCACAAAATTCTCTTTCTTTGCAATATGTGCAGGTGCAAAAGGCATACCAATCAGGTCTCTTGCAAAGATGGGAGGACGAGATCCAGGAACAAGTGTGGTGCACGTGGAACACCACTACACAAGGTGCATGTTTTCCGATTGATTTTCACCAAGGAATGGAAGTACTCAATGAGGTAAAAGAAAAGAGAACAACCATTTTGATTAATCCAAATGTATGCACTTATGAGTTTTGAAGCAGTGGCGTGATAAAATTATATATACATCATCCATCCAACAATATGATTTTGTCAATCTTGAAGAGGCTATATAGGATCCAATAAAACTAAATGTTGCACATGATTATTCATCATTTTCTTTTCCTAGTTAATTTCTATTGTCCTCGTGCTATAATGTTGTACAGTGAATGAAGTCGAGGACGAATTTTCTCCAAGAGAGGGAGGATGATATGGATATGCTCATAGTTGGTTATAAATTTGTGGTCCATTGAAATATTTACTGGAAGGAACTCCTAAGTCGAACAAAGCATCATGTTGGCGTGGTCCATAAGATAGCAAAGTTGAAAACCAGAATTCTCTATATCATGAAACATTTGCATTATGATTTGGTATTGCCCTACTTTCTTTTGTGTGAAGACCAGGTAGAGTCGAGGACGACTACTTTTCAAGAGAGGGGGGATGATGAGGACATCTTGGTCAATGAAACAACATCGATCATCCCTGGACAAACTCCTAGTTGTGACAAACAAATCCATGAGGATTGCATTATTCCTTTCCATGGATATTATCTACTTCCCTTCTACTTATCTTTTGTAGATCAACGAGTGTTGAGGACGACACACCATCAAGGGAGGGAGGATGATGAGCACATGGGTACATCATACACGACATTACATAGATGTGCAAAATTTAGTTGGAAAGAATTACTAAGCCAAATTAAGAAACACATACCCAGGTGAACGCTAACTTAAGTTCATACTATGATCTTGAATACATGGCTGCACTTTCATCTCCATTGTTGTTGGTTGAACTTAGGTATCACATGGAAGAAATCCAACAACCTATGAGCTCTTGAAGCACCCGGTATGGAGGAACAAGTTGGAGAAAACAAGTTTCAAGTGAAGCCGATGCTATCAGTTTTTCCCTTTGATGTTTCGTTGTAGCACACCCATGTAGTGGAGAGACGGGGCCATAGGGGTATATCAACAGAAGCTACGTCAAATTATGTTTCCAATGAAAAAAACTTCACGTCATTTGGATTGTGAGTCAAAAGTTCTAGCCAATCTCGTGGAAGGTGTCCATGTTGTCAAGACTTCGTGAATTTCTGAGGAGCTCTCCAACAACACCCAAAGTTGGCTGCTTATTCCCCCAAGGAAGCCATGCAAACCGGCTTACTTTTGAAACCATTTTCACACCCAGGTAAGGGGGGTTGTCCCTGCTATAAAACCCCATCTCCCCCATCCTCTAAAAAGCCTTTTGTCAAACTAGTTAGCTACAAGCTTATGCATCAAGACTGCTAGAGAGATCCGAGTGATCCTTGCTACCTTTGCTCTTGAGAGTACATCTGGATTCGCGAGAAGGAGCCTCTGGTTCCCCCTAATTCGTGCTCTATGGTACCAACCATTTTGTGTGGGTTAGTCCTGATTTGTGGTTTTGCGATTGTTCGGACTATGGGTTGGAGTTCTTGTAGCTTCGGTCAGCCATCCCCAATGTACGGGTTGTATCCAACCTTGGCAGGTATAAAGCTACTTATCCCAGCTGCTTGTAGCTAGTTATCCCTCCCGATTCAATCCTACGATGTGCAGATCAGGCCACCCTCGGGCGTGAACTCGTTCATCAGGTTCCCACCTATCATCAACTCTGTAATCGATACATCCATATCAATATAAACAAGAGCGGGCCATAGGGTTTTACGTCCATCTAGAGGGCCCGAACCTGGGTAAACATTGTTCCCTTGTTCCTATTATCGTCTGTCTGAGATCCACATCTCGGGACCCCCTACCCCGAAGTCTGCCAGTTTTCACACCGACACTAGTGCTTTCAATGAGAGTTCTGTTGTGAGATCTGCAAAGGATCGATGGGATCGACACTTAATGACTCCAAACTCACGGGCATGATTCCCATGCTCGAAACTTCTGTCACGGAAATGCATTTCCTCCTTCATGAGCTTGAGGCGACCCATGACTCCTCTACGGCTCCTGTCGAACCCTCTTTCAAGGATGAATGGCGAGGTACTTTTTTGAGAGCGACTCACACAGCAGCCAGGTAGAGGCAGCCGATGAAAATGATCTTCAAATCAGTCTAGACATTCCAACGGCCACAAACTTGGCATGGAAGGAGGATGCTAGGGCTTCGAGCTCGTGATCCCTAGATATCGAAACTTACCGACCCACCTCCCACATCGAGTATCGTCCTGAAAACTCGGGCCCACCAGATATTTGGGATCTGGCCTATGTGCAGCAACTCCCCAATGAATCAATCAGACAGTTCTGTGCTAGGTTATTGTCTGTCAAAAATAAGATACCAAACTACCAGAAATCAGATATAATAACAACCTTCCAGCATGGATGCAAGGATAAAGGCGTTTCGAACGCCCTCGCTCGCCGTTATGTCCAAACACTCCCGGAATTCACTACTGCAGGATGGTCCAAACATGAAACTCCAATCAGAGACCCTTCAAGGAAACTATATGCGATGCATTAATCGCAAACGGTGGTGGAAACAACCCGTCAAAAATGATACAAAATGTTTGTGATGGCGGAGACATCAAACAAGATTCAGATTATAGTTGCGTGTGCGATGTCTGGCATACGGTTCACTCCAATGAACTATTAGCAATGAGCCAAAACAACAGAAACGGGTAGCCAGATGAAGGTGTGTGTGATATGCGGCATACAATTCACTCGGATGAACTTTTTGTGATTAGGCAACACAACAGAGACAGTCAGACAGATCAATGTGTGTGCGATAGAGGGCATACAGTTCACTCGGATGAACTATTTGCATTGAGCCAAGAGAACATAAACCTTTCAACTTAACAAGATGTGTGTGATACGCGGCAAATAGGTCCTTGATTAGAAATGTGTGTGAAGACCAATAATACACATGATTGCTGCTAATAAGCCATGTGTGTTTTGGGAAAACGTTTCCTGGTATATAAATGTCAGAGATTGATGAATTCATCACCAACGGTTTCCCTATGATGGTCCTTGTGCTATGTGATTGCATATAGAACAACAACATATATACTTAATTATAAGGACATGATTGCATAACCAAATTAAACATCCAATTACATAGGTGGCTAGCACACACATGACATTTGCATACACACTAGAGTAAACTATTACATGCATAATTAACTAGATAACGATCACCTGATCATCATCTACTTCTTGTTCTGACACTTCCCGCAACTGCTCTGCCGGTGGCTCGATCCGGCCTCGTCGACTACGGGAAGGAGGTACTCCCTCATGTCAATGATACGACTGTGCATATCATAGCATGTGTACATGTTCTGGGTCACGAACTTGAGGTCAGCTTCATCCAGTTTCCGCATCCAGGCCCCATGCCAGGATATGGGATTTATTCTCTTGGCATCCTGCTTCATCTCTTTGTAGTAGGGGTTGATGCTGGCCGAGGCGAGTTCAACTAGGAAGTCCTTCTTCATGCTGCCCCGGACCTTGTAGTGGCCACGGATTTCGACAAGGTTCTTTTAGGACAAGCCCGTAACCTTGAGATCTTTTACATTGTCGGTGGTTTCCATCATAGCGAACTTGTAGTCGGTGCTGTTGACAAACCTAGCAAAACGATCGCAAGGCTCTACGGCCATGCAGTAGTGGTAGATGAGGACATGATGGCGCACACATGACTGGGTGACAAGAACCTTCTGATCTATCCCGGGATGACCGCTGGTGTACTAGAGGTCGATGCTGGCTACTTTGTTCTTGTCTCGAGCAAGCAACTACTCCATGGTGTTGATGTAATCGTCCAACATGGCTGGGTTGATGGTGTACACCACCGAGAGATCTATCAACCTCGCGTGGGTCTCCACTTTATGAACGTCGAACTCCGTTGGAGCACGGCTAGATATCCTCTCTATATATGTCATCGTGCGTATGCTTGTTGTGTTGTGGGGGGCAATCAAAAGGTTGAAGAGACTAAGGTTATAATGGCCACGGGAATTAATGAGGAAGTCGGACGGCCTGGAATATCGGCATGCCCGGATGGCAGCTTTAATTTGTAGCGTGTAAATCCATTGTGCCGCACATAACTGCATCGTGGCGATGCGCGTGGCGCAACCGCATGCATATGGGCCCCCCAACGTGATCGTGCACCGTCCCTAACCGCTGGCAGAGCACGCACGGAGGGACGCGAGCAGAGCACTCGGTGGCTACCACAACGGTGAGCAACCATATGCATATAGTAGTTGAACACGCAGGGAAAAGCTGTGCACAAGCCGAGTGCATGGAGGGACACAAGTAGAGCATGCCGCTGCGCCTAGAGGCGAGCAGTGTGTGCGAAGGGACGCGAGCAGAGGTCGGCATGGTGATACGTTGCTAATAAGACAAACTATGTGTGCGATGGCGGAGACATCAAGCATGATTTAGATTAGAGTTGCGTGTGCGATACGTGGCATACAGTTGATCCATCCTAGTGTTTTGTAATGGAATAAGCCGTGTGTGTTGTGGGCAAACGCTTGCTGGTATACAATTATCAGTGATTGATGAATTCATCATCGATGGGTTCCCTAGTATGGTCCGTGTGTGATGTGATATGCTCTATCTACACAATATCTAGCTCTGCCAATAGAAGAACAACATATATACTTATAACAAGACATGATTGCATAACCAAATTAAACATCCAATTACGTTATATAACAAATACCATAAATATTGCAAGGTTCAAATTCCAGCATTACAAGGCTGAAACTCAAAGATTACAAGGTTCAAATTATTCTGAAAAATCAAATTCATCTTCTTCAGAATCTTTTTCATGCATTACTTCTACAAAAGGATCATTGGCTTGATACATTGACTTCCGTATAATCTGTCACATGAAGTTACAAACTGAAATTCAGCTTCTGTAGAGGCTTTTCCATTCAGTTGTAGATGCCTACACTCTTTAGAAAATCATTCACTTTTGCGCACTAAATATAGGAAAAACCTCATTACCTCCAGCAACCTTGCTTTCTCAATAAAGAAGCTGGCAAATTTAATTTCTGGTGTGGTACCTCGGTACTTGTTAAAAGTAATTTCGGTGAGATGAAGATCAAGGTATTCAATGGGATTGTTATATTGCCCAACATTTTCCACTTTCGGGCCTGCTAGTATCTGCAAACGAAGACAACATATTAGTGCCTATCTATAGATTTGAACACTTCAGGCCTCTTTGATTTGTAGGATTTCTAAAATACATGAAAAGAGTGACATGCCACCTTCAATCTTTCATGATTAACATCTCAAAAAATATATGTATGGAAATCCTCCAAATTTCCTTTAGAAATCATTTTACATTTGTCATTGTAATCATGGGTAAAAGTAACAACAAATTGAGCTCCCTTGTGGTTAACAATTAACAGGAAAGGAGCATCACCTTGATGTATAGCTTCTTCGTGCAAGCAAAGTATAGAAGAAATCTAACAACTTCATCCAGATCGGGGCCGACAGATTGTAGTGCCAAGATCTTCACTGCGCGCAGAGACCGGGTCAAGCTTGTGGGAATCATTTTTTGGATGACAGGCAAACATAGATAAGAAATCAGATAAAATGTGTTGTCCGTTAGTATATAAGAAGGAGAATAATAAGACTGTTGTACTTGAACGGACAATGATCCAGTAACAAGTTCGGAGAATTCAGCACACGAATAGCCTAACACTGTCAATTTCGGTGCGTGAATGACCCTGATTCTTGTTGGACATAATTTATCAAGTACATACAATCTCTCGAGGAAAGGCGCATTCTCAATGACCATATTGTGAAACACCTCAATTGAAAGCGTTGGGTGGCGCCAGTAATGCACATAAGTCGCACGGACATTCGTCGAGGTGATGTGGAGGCTACTGAACCCATCCATCGCTTGAAGACGAAGGTACTCGAGCGTTGTATAGTCGCCGAGTAGGCGCTCCAAATCCTCCTTTGAGATGCGGACGTCCATGGTCTCGAGGTGCTTAAGTTTAGGAACATGAAGAGCGCATGTGGCAACAATCCAGGGGAAAAGGCACTGCCTAAACGTAGCGCGGTGCAGCGTGGGCGTGAGGCGGAGCATGGATAGCGGCAATGAGCATGGATGTCCAGCATAAAATCTGAGCTCCTCGAGCCAATCTAGGGTCGGGGATATGAACGAGTAGTGAAAACTGGGTTCGACCTTGCAGTTGGAACTGAACTTGCCGATAGCAAGGCGTCTGACCATCCCACGGTGCATGGCAAGGATGTGGAACAATGTGTCCAAGAATTTAAGCTCCTCGTTGCAGAGCTTGTCGTCGTTGATGAGGTCCAGAGAGTGTAGTTCCAGAGGGGTTGCCACCACTGGGAGAGGACAGTGGTCTACACGCCAGATTTGATGGGGAGGAGGGATATGATGGTTACCAACATCTCGTTGCGGAGGCTGCTGGTGAAGTCTACGCTCGCCAGAGGCTCTTGTGGTTCTGACTTGACCTTCCCCCACTTGCTGGCTGGCTCATCCTCCATCTCGCAGTAGGCGGCGATCCTCGGCGGCGGTGCTTGTAGATGAGAATGCAGGACTGTTCTACATACCTTCCCGAGGCGACCGAAACTAAAACCAGCAATAAATTGGCAGTGTTGGTGGGAAACGACACCTATGGGATCACTGGAATCCCTTCTACGATTGCGAGGCGCGGGGATCGTGAGGAGAGTAGGACTAGCATACGACACAGAGGGATTTACCCAGGTTCGGGCCGCAAAGATGCGTAAAACCCTACGATCCTGCTTTGGTGGATATATTAGTGTTCCTGAGCACTCGAACTAGCTCTGGGTGCTGTGGGGTTCAAAAGAGCCGAATCCCTTCTCTGTGTGCCATGGGCCTCCTTTTATAGGAGAAAGGGCCTGCCACTTTGGCACACAGGAGGTGGAAAGTGCTACAACATTGCGAGGTTATTGCTAGCATTACAGGACAAGACACATTTAATGCGAGGCTTAGGTGTCCCTTTTCTTTATCGAGGACGGGGGCGAGGCCCGTCCCGTCCGTCGCCCCCCCCCCTCGCTTTGACACGCGCCCTGGCCAGCGATGCATGCGGTGCCATGTAGGCAGGCAGGCAGCTGAGGTGGTGCGGTGGTGGAGCCTTCATGAAGGATTGCATGCTGCCACGCAGGTGCCTGCCCAGCTGGTTGGCTTGGCAGCCGCATGCGAATGGCGGTGAGGACTTGGCTGGTGCGGGCCTGGCAGTGGCCTTGCCGGTGCTCTTGGCGAGGGCCTTGTCGGGTGGCCCGGCAAGGGTCTTGCCGTGGCGCGCTGGCTTCCCCGACAAGGATCTTGCCGGGGGTCCTGTGGGTTCCTTCGGTGAGGATGGTTGCCTTCCTATCCTCTTTTTATCTTGAGCATTCTATGTCTTCACGGAGGTGCCTCCCGAGCCTTGCCCCAATGCATCTGTTTAGCGTTGGTGGG
Organism: Triticum aestivum; assembly: GCF_018294505.1. Lineage (NCBI taxonomy): Eukaryota > Viridiplantae > Streptophyta > Magnoliopsida > Poales > Poaceae > Triticum > Triticum aestivum. The sequence continues at coordinate 97,705,919 of NC_057807.1, read as the reverse complement.
ATCAAGGGTGGCTTGCTTGGTTGGCGTGGGCGAGCTGCCCCGGCAAGGGCCTTGCTGGGGGAACTTCCTACGCCTATCTGACCTTTGTGGCCTTGGTCATTGTTGTTGGTTCGTTTGTCCTTGTGTCTTCGGTTTGTCTCCGGCTTCCCTTTCCTGTTGTGTCTGTGCGTGACCGTGGCGGGAGGCTCTGACTGTCCGTGCACAAGTAAAGGGGTCAAAAGCAGAGCCCCTACTTTTGTACACCGACAGGAGCCCCCGGGCCTGGGCCACACATAGGCGCAACACATTGTTGGGCCAGGCCCAGAACGGTGCGCGGGCAGTTGGGGCGGATTTTTACCGCGGCCACTATTTCGTCCGCTGCGCTTCCCCATGACCCGTGTTGAACGCGTGACATGGCGGTTGTGTGCGCGCATGACATGGGGATGCTGGCGTCACCTCGTGGTGGACAGTAAAGAGGCGGCTTGCGTGTCTCTTTGAGACCACAGGCCCGCCTCCCATTTACTACCCTCGCTCGGGAACCGTTGTTCCACGCGTCCCATTGCACCCGCCCCTTGCGCCATGTTTGTTGCCTGTAGAGCGAATGACAGGCGCAACGTTCGTGGGTAGTCACGCGCGTGCGGGTCGATTCCCACGCGCCTTCAATGGTGCGAGGAGGGTGGTTGACGGCCCCGCTCGCAGTCACTTCAGGAGGCCGGATTGGCCGAGAGGGGGCGGCCGAGCCTCGCCCCTGCCTCTTTATAAAGAGAGGAGCGAGAGGGACGGTGCCTCTCAACCTTTCGCCATCTGCCTCTCCCCATCCTTGCTTCCTTTCTTTTTCTGTCATGGCGAGGGGGCGCGGCAATGCTTCATCAATGGCGGCGAGGGTTTCGGCCAGACAGCACATCACTCCTCCCCAAGAGCTCGTAGCGGTGGAGCCGCCTGATAGAGGAAGGGGAGGGGGCGAGGTCGAGGCCGCCGTGGTGCCCGAGGGAGAGGAGGACGGGGCGGTAGATCTGCCTCGCCCCCTCTAGTAGCCTTTCCTCCGATGGAGGGCCACGCTGGGGACAACCGCTGCGAATTCTTCGTCAGGCTGCGCCATTCGCCACGCCGTCGCCTTCGCCTTCCAACCTCGTTTGCACGGGAGATGGAGCTGGATCTGCCGCACGCGCTGCGGCTGCACATGAGCGGTTGTGGGAACAGTGGCACATGGGTCAACGTCGAGTTCCCTGCCCCCCACGTCATGTATCTTCACCGAGGGTTGAAAACCTTCGCTCGCCTCCACAGCTTGACGAATGGGGTCGCTCTCCATTTCTAACTAATGGAGGGTGGCCTTCTCTCCATCAAGATCTTCGGGCACTTCGGGACCCGCGTGAGGTGCTGCATAGAGAGCTCCTCCGACAATGAAGATTCCTCCTTAAGCGAGAGTGGTGAGGAAAACAATGGCTGTGACGACGAGGGCAGCGGGCGGCAGGATGATGGGTCCGACTAGGTGTCGGGCGTCACTCCGAGCGGCACCGGTGACCCCATCATCCATGTCGCTGGCTCATTGAACTTCTCGGGGTCGTCTCCTTGGGCGGCTGGTGTAGGGAGGCTGCAGAAGAGGAAGAGGACGAGCGGCAAGGCTGTCAAGTCAGAGTACGCGGGCACCGACGCCTTCGTCGCGTGTTGGCCTCCTTCCGCCTCGTCTTCAAGCTCTGCCTCCGGCGTCGCCATCACCACCCAGCCCTTGGACGGCCACCGAGATGTCCTCTTGGTGTCTCCGGCCACTCGTAGCTCGCCTAGGCGCCCCTCTTGCCCTTCTGCTTTCTTGTTCCATTTCCTGAGGAGAGGGACAAGAAAGGGATTACGGGCACCTTATATCTTTTTAGTCTTGTAAGCCCTCGGGCCTTTGTTAGCTTTAGAACTTGTAATCCCCTTGTTCATGTTTTTCATTTCGTATGAACTGTACCTGTACGGGATGTTTTTTAAATGAAAAAGGGATGTTTGCCGGGATTTTCGTTCGCGGGAGGAACCCACGGCAAGGGGTGAATCCTAGTCATCTTTTAAGACAAATGTTTTTTTTCGCCCGGCAATAGGCCTTTCCGTCTCCCCACCTTGCTCGACCTTTCTCACGCTCTTGGTGGAGGCAGGGATGAGGTGGGCTTAGGCCCCTCGTTCCCCTTCTCTGTTGCCGCAGCTACGACCAAATCCAGACCCAGGAGATAATCCTTTGGTGCCGAAAAGAGGGAGCACGGTAGCTTAGAGATAGAACGGGGTTTCACACATCCCAGTTCATAGCAAAACACATGATAGGGGATAAAGGACTTATCTAGATCTGCAGCCCCCGGCGACCTTGGCTTGCTATGGAGAGATCCTCATTCTTGCAGCCCCCGGCAACTCTGGCTTGCCGGGGCCTGGGCGCCGGTCTGTTCCTTTCCTTCCAAAACAGCTCGGCAAGAATACTTATGTGCCCTGCGAACCAAAGAAGACAGGGAAGAACAGAGACACGCACTCGACCTCTAAGCTAGGGGTTAGCCGCCGCTAAGCACTATCAACCCTAACCGAGGAAGAGACTCAACCTAGCATGCATGCTATAACTTAGGGCGCCAGTGCTTCATTTATTTATGCTCAGGATCTGCGCCTGGCTTTGTACAAAGGGTTATATGCCTTGCCGGCAAAGCTTGTACAAAAGGGTGGCTTGGTGGGGGCCCAGCAGTCGCGCCTTATGGGTAAAACTTGCGAAGATGCTCGATTTTCCAGGAGTTGCTCACTGGGATGGCATCTTCGGTCTCCAGCCGGATCGCGCCTGGCCTGGTGACTCGTGTTACCCGATAAGGGCCTTCCCACTTTGGCGTCAACTTGTTGGAATTCTTGGCCGACTGAACGTGCCAAAGAACAAGGTCGCCTTCCTCAAAGCTCCAGGCATGAACCTTGCGGCTATGGTAGCAGCACAAGGCTTGCTGGTAGCGCGCTGCTCTCACAGTCGCCCATAGACGATCTTCCTCAAGGAGCACCGCGTCATCTTGGAGCAGCTGCTCTTGCTCAAGCTCGTCATAAGCGAGAACTCGAGGTGACCCGTATATGAGTTCCGTGGGGAGAACTGCTTCTGCCCCGTAAACCAGGGCAAAGGGTGTCTGGCCGGTGGCTCGATTTGGCGTCGTTCTGATCGACCAAAGAACCACCGGCAACTCCTCAATCAAGCGCCTTCCACTCTTGCGCAGCCTGTCAAAAGTCTTCGTCCTCAAGCCTCGCAGGACTTCAACGTTTGCTCTCTCCGCTTGGCCGTTGCTTCGTGGATGCGCCACGGAAGCAAAATAGACCCTGCTGCCGAGATCCTCAATGTACTGCATGAAGGCGTGGCTTGTGAACTGTGTGCCGTTGTTGGTGATGATCCTGTTGGGCAACCCAAAATGGCACACTAGCCCCTTGAAGAACTTGATGGCTGACTGCGCTGTCACCTTCCTCACTGCTTCCACCTCTGGCCACTTTGTGAACTTGTCGACCGCAACATACAAGTACTCAAAGCCCCCGATGGCACGGGGGAAAGGGCCCAGTATGTCGAGCCCCCAGACCGAGAAGGGCCAGGAGAGAGGGATAGTTTGAAGGGCTTGAGCTGGTTGATGAAGCTTCTTCAAATGGAACTGGCACGCTTCACACTTGGTTACTAGTGCGGTCGCATCCTGGAGGGTGGTGGGCCAGAAGAAACCTTGCTGGAAGGCCTTGTCGGCAAGGGCCCTCTACTCTATGTGGGAGCCACATATGCCTCCATGTATCTCTGCCAACAGCTTTAGTCCTTCCTCCTGGGAGATGCACATCAATTTCACCCCATTCGGTCTTCTTTTGTACAGCACGTTATCAATGAACTGGTATAGAGCAGACCGGCGGGCTACTCTTTCTGCTTCTTCCTGCTCCTCAAGAAGCTCTCCTTTTTGAAGGAATCGAACGGTGTGTTGTGCCCATGCCAGAGCCTGTGGCTCAATGGCAAGGACCGAAGGTATCTCTTCTGCCGCGGGGGCGGCCGCCTCCACGGCCATGACTTGAGGTCCTGCCGGAGTCGGTTGCCCTGTGGTAGGATTGACATCCACGGCAACATCTTCGCCGGTGGCTCCGGGGAACTCGGTGGGGAAGTACTTGTCGGGGCCAAGCTTCCTCCGCTTGCTCTGCCTGGTCGACGGCTGAACGGATGGTTGGGTTAACTGAAGCACAAAAGTACCTGGTTCCACAGGTAGCTTCAGGGCGGCTCGCTTTGATAGGTAATCGGTGACGTTGTTCTCCGCCCGAGGAACATGCTCCGCTTGTATACCATCAAAGCGCTCCTCTAGTTTCCTCACCTCATCAACGTAAGCTTCCATCAACGGGCTTTGGTAATCTTTTTTTACCTGCCTGACGACGAGCTGTGAGTCGTCCCTGACGATGAGCTTCCTAACTCGAAGGTATGCCGGGGTCCTAAGACCGGCAAGCAAACCCTCGTACTCGGCAGTGTTGTTGGTTGACATCTCCCGAGGAAAGTGCATCTGGATGACATACTTGAGGTGCTCTCCGGTGGGTGCGACAAGAAGCACACCAGCGCCGGCGCCTTGGAGCGAGAAGGCACCATCAAAGTACATGATCCAGTTGCGGCTCGTTTCCTTGCCGGGGAGAGTGGTCTCCTGTACCTCTTCGTCGGGCGTCGAGGTCCATTCTGCAACAAACTCCGCCAAGACTCTGCTCTGAATTGTCGAGGTACTTTCAAACTTCAAACCAAAACTTGACAGCTCCAGGGCCCATTCCACAATCCTCCCTCTTGCATCTGGGTTGTGTAGTATCCGTTGCAATGGGAGACAGGTGACAAAGGTGATCTCGTGTGCTTGGAAGTAGTGGCGCAGCTTCCTCGAGGCCAGGCCGAAGAGCAGCTTTTGCACGCCTGAGTACCTCGACCTAGCCCCCTGCAAGAGGGAACTGACGAAGTACACTGGGTGCTGCACCATTTTCTTCTTCTACGCCTCTTCACCCGGTGGCGTGGGTCCCATTGCGCTGCCGTCAGCCCCTACTGGGGACTCGATCTTGCCGGGATCGAGCCCTGCCAGAGAGGGTCTCGGCCTGCCATCTGTTGGTTCTGCTGCTGTTGTTGCTTTTCGTCGGCCTCTCTCTGTGCCACTAGTGCGGTGCTAACCACCTAGTTCGTTGCTGCTAGATAGAGCAGCAATGGTTCTTATGGCTTGGGCATAACCAGCACTGGGGTAGAGGAGAGGTACTTCTTCAAATCCTGCAGCACTGCCTCGGCTTCTGGGGTCCACTCCACTGGCCCTGCTTTTTCAAGATCTTAAAGAAAGGAAGGGAACGCTCCGCGGACTTGGAGATGAATCGGCTCATGGCAGCAACGTAGCCAGTGAGCCGATGTACGTCCTTGATCCGCATGGGTGCCTCAATCTGCTCAATGGCCTTGATCTTATCTGGGTTTGCTTTGATCCCGCGCTGGGGCATGCTGGACCATTTCAGCGGCTTTCGTGCATCAAACGATGGATCCACCGCGGTGATCTCACGCGCCCACTGCTTGAGTTGGCGGTGGGCAGTATGCAGCAAGGCGCCACCATCGACGCACATGGCCTCTGTGGCTTTCTGGAACTTGTGGTCGCCGGACTCGTCGTCCTAGTCATGATCATCGTCTTCCTGCTTCTTGTCGCAGCCCCGGGCGGGCCTCTCTTGCTGATTATCTTTGCCGCGGCGGCCTCCTTGGCCGCGACGTTTCTTGCCAGACCCCTCGGTACCATCTGGGCCCTTCTCCTTGTGCCGCCGCTCATACTCGGCTTTCTGCTTCTCGGTGAGCAGCTCTACCTACCGGCAGTTTTGGAGATCGTGGCCCTTGGTGTGGTGGATCTTGCAGTACTGCTTGTCGGAGCCTCCTGGCTTGTCGGCAGCCGCCAAGGCCCGGCAAGCGTCACACCCGGCAATCTCCTTGCCGGGGTCGCTTGCCTTGGTCATCTTGGTGGTGCCAACATCGTCGGATCCCTCAAACGGCAAGCACGGCCTTGCCCTTGCGCTTCCTATTACAGCGTCGGCCTTTCTTTGCTGGGGTGGCGGTATCGCCAATGGAGTCGATTTCTGCACCGGCATCTTCACCGAGGTACTTCCTTCCCTCCTCGGCACGAGCGCACCGATCGGCCAGAACATAGAGCTCTGCCACATCCTTAACCTTGTTCATCGCCAGTTCTTCATGCAACTTGCGATTGCGCACGTTCTGGTGGAACGCACTGATCACGGCGGCGGGATGAACATCGGGGATGTTGTACTACACCCGGCTGAACCTTTGGATGTTCTTGTGTAGGTTTTCTCCTTCCTTCTGGGGGATGATGTGGAAATCAGTCGCCTGGCCATGAGCTTGGTGACCCCCAGTAAAGGCGCCAACAAACTCATGGCACATATCCGCCCAAGAAGAGATGGAATCCACCGGCAAGTGCATCAACCATGACATAACATTAGGATTGAGTGCCAACGGGAAGTAGTTGGCAAGCACCTTATCGTCGCGGGGCCTAGCAGCTTGCATCGCGATGGTGTAGATGTTGAGGAACTCTGACGGGTGAGTCTTGCCATTGTACTTCTCGCCAACGTCGGGCTTAAACGTACGGTGGGAGGGCCACTGGAACTGCCGCAGCTCACGGGTGAAGGCCGGACAACCCACCTTGTAAGGCAGGCCACCGTAGCCTCCCGGCGCCGGGTGGTCTATGGCGGGCCCTGCCCGCCTGTCCGACTGGTAGCGCGCGTCACGTCGGCGCTCGATCGTAGTTCGAGCGTCCTCATGAGCCCGCTCCCGAAGGACTTGGCGCTGATTGCGATTAGTTCGCGGGTCGGACGACGCGATGGAGATATCATCACGAGCGTCGCCCCGACGGGCCGATGCCCGGGGCGGTCAGGATGGAGGTGGGGAGTACACCGTGGCTACGTCGCCTCCGGCGTGGCCTCCGCTAGCACGTGGCAGCCCGGTGGGGCAACGGCCGACGGGTTCCGCCGGATGTAGCCCATCGTTGTTAGCGATGCTGACGAGGTTCCGGACGGTGGCCCTCCATTCATCAAGCTTCTCCGCGGCAGGAGGAAAGTCGAGGAGCAGCTGCGCGCGCTAGGGCTTCTGCTAGCGTGGGTGGCCGCGAAAGCTGGGTGGACCGCGATGCTCCTCGACTTCTAACCATGTTAGAAGGAGCTGCATCACAGCTCTATAGCCGTTTGTCACCTCCATCAGCACCTCGGCACGCATGCTGGCCCTCCTCTTCATGTGATGGACGCACGTGACTCTTCCCAGGGTGACGAGCAGGGTCACCAGCAGGGTGACGCTGCTCATCACGCACAACCTGAGAGGAGCGCGCCGTAGGCGCCGGTGTTGGCATCTTAGAGGTCGCCATGCCGCCTGCGGGGGGGGGGGGGGGGGCTGACTCTGCCTCTGGAGCCCGCGACCGGTGGTTCGTCACCCAGCGTGCGAATGGCACCACTCGCCAGACCTGTACCGCCAGGGTGATCCGGATGTTCGCGGGCAGCGCCACGGGTTCTCTCCGCGACTAGCCCGCTACTGGTCCGCACCGGCGCTGGCAACTTGGTCCCGGACGAACCGATCGCCGTGGTCACCTTCTTCTTAGGAGCCATGGCGATGAAGAACGGCTAGGCCAACTGCTAGACCAGATTCTCACAATAGCGAGCCCCCTACCTGGCGCGCCAAAGATGTTGGTGGGAAACGGCACCTATGGGATCACTGGAATCCCTTCTACGGTTGCGGGGCGCGGGGATCGTGAGGAGAGTAGGAAAGCAGACGACACAGAGGGATTTACCCAGGTTCGGGCTACAAAGATGCATAAAACCCTACGATCCTGCTTTGGTGGATATATTAGTGTTCTTGAGCTGTCGAACTAGCTCTGTGTGCTGTGGGGTTCAAAAGAGCCGAATCCATTCTCTGTGTGCCATGGGCCTCCTTTTATAGGCGAAAGGGGCTGCCACAGTGGCACACAGGAGGTGGAAAGTGCTACAGCATTGCAAGGTTATCGCTAGCATTACTGGACAAGACGCATTTAATGCAAGGCTTAGGTATCCCTTCGCTTTATCGGAGACGGGGGTGAGGCATGTCTCGTCCGTCGCCGCCCCCCTCGCTTCAACACGCGCCCTGGCCAGCGATGCATGCGATGCCATGTAGGTAGGCAGGCAGCTGAGGTGGCGCGGTGGTGGAGCCTTCACGAAGGATTGCATGCTGCCACGCAGGTGCCTGCCCAGCTAGTTGGGTTGGCAGCCACGTGTGAATGGCGGTGAGGACTTGGCTGGTGCAGGCCTGGCAGTGGCCTTGCCGGTGCGCTTGGCGAGGGTCTTGCTGGGTGGCCCGGCAAGGGTCTTGCCGTGGCGCGCTGGCTTCCCCGGCAAGGATCTTGCCGGCGGTCCTATGGGTTCCTTCGGTGAGGATGGTTGCCTTCCTATCCTCTTTTGATCTTAAGCATTCTATGTCTTCACAAAGATCTGCATGCCATCACGGAGGTGCCTCCTGAGCCTTGCCCTAATGCATCTGTTTAGTGTTGGTGGGCTCAAGGGTGGCTCGCTTGGTTGGCGTGGGCGAGCTGCCCCGGCAAGGGTCCTTGCTGGGGGAACTTTCTACGCCTATCTGACCTTTGTGGCCTTGGTCCTTGTTGTTGCTTCGTTTGTCCTTGTGGCTTTAGTTTCTCTCCGGCTTCCCTTTCCTATCGTGTCTGTGCGTGACCGTGGCAGGAGGCTCTGACTGCCCGTGCACAAGTAAAGGGGTCAAAAGCAGAGTCCCTACTTTTGTACACCGACAGGCAGCACTCACGGCTCGCTTCCTGGTACGATGGGCATGCACGGCGGACTGCTCGCAGTCGTCCCATCTAATCAAACAGCTGCTCGTGGTAGTAAATGGATGGATGAACGCCCACGTGTTCAGAATAATACGACCGTTTGCGATAATAACGTGGCAGCTATTTGTTATGAAATGCTAGGAAAATCAATGTATAAAAAGGAAAAATAAACCGTGAATAATTTCATATTTTTAGCACCACACTCCTATAGTTGCATGTTGCCTCTGTAAAATAAATCAATGCGGGAAGAGACATAGTATGTCGTTTCGCACGCAAAGGTGGCCAAGTTCCCTCTCGGAACCATGACACTTCTTGAGAGAAGCTTTGGTTTGTATGAAAGAAAATATGGGTCAAAGCCGAGTTGAAAAGGGCAACAATATCTAACTGTAGCTTACAAAAGGTACAAAAGACGAGGATTAATTGTTCATCAGGTTTAGACAAAATCCAGATTGAACAGGACAATAACATCTAACTTAACCAAAGTTTTCGGCACACACAATCAAATCGATTGATCTGATCCATAAAATCAAGATCCTGGGCCAGAAAATCTTCTACTGCATGAAGACAAGTTGTTGTAAATAGAAGCCGAGCATGTTCAGAAGCCCTTTTGTCCACCTGAAACTTCCTTTTATGCTATTGAACGTGTCCATTCATGAGAAAGTTTTTGTGAAAAAACTTATTCCTCACGGACAATAATACCCCCACATTCAACTAGAAGAATGTGACAAATCTAGTGCTTGCATGGTTGGATACATATCCTTCTAGCATTATTTTCCTGAAATGAATGTCATGAGAACTGACAAAATCCCGGTGCCTCTTATAACACCGATTGGTTATACCTTTTTGTCCACGTGCTTTTACCTAAGTAGACATGGAGACTAAAAACAGTTAATGTGTAAAAAAAGTATGTCGAAAGAGCGACAGCTGAATGGTTAATTCTAGTAAATTATATATGGGTTTCAATGTGCTTGAAATCATCCCTCTATATAAAAATTCTCCAGACATGGAAAGCATCGCAGCTAGCCAATAATCGTGTTCAGGTCAAAAGACCACATATTGATATTTAAGGTCTTGACAGAATCCAGCACCATTGATAGGGTATCCATGGACAAACTCTTCATTGAGGATAGAACATAATATTAGTACCAAAGGTGTACTCAAAGATGATATAAAACTTATGCACACAAATGAAAAATGCAGCTTATGATTACAAAAGTGTTGATGATATAAGACTTATGTGCACAAATAAAAAATGCATCTTATATTTACAAAAGTGTTGATTATAATATACAGTACCTGAATAAGTGTGGAGCCAACCACCATCTTGTAACCTTTAAACAGATTAGAAATTACACCCAAGGTCTCCAGTTTAGGCGCAGAAACCACAATTATTTGTGAAGGTGCATAACGATAATCAAGGAGAAACCTTTGGAGTGAAGGGGCATCTTTGAAGATGAGTACATGTCCTTTAAAACAAATTCTAGTGCCTACAAGATGAGGCGACTTTATTTGAAGACAACGGATATAGAGTTTTTTTTCAAAACCAAGCAACAAGCGCTCCAGGGCAGGGCAGAAGGAGTGGATGATGTTGTGCGGTGAGGCCTTCGACAGATCAACCACCAGAAGCGCAAGTTTTTTTAGCAGTGGGATTTGAAGCATTTGTACCAGATTGTCTGCTAGACGGCACTGGGCCAAGGTGGCGGTGTGGAAAGAGGAGGAAAACGATGAGATGGACATCTGTGGTGAGGGCATAGCTACAATGCTTGGTGGGAAGCTATTTTCGTAGTAATGGTAGAACTCAAGTTGGTGGAGTTTTTTGACCTGACGGGATGTCAGCCAGGCGTCCACCATTCAGGGTATGTGTGATGACCCACAAGTATATGGGATCAATTTTAGCCCTATTCGATAAGTAAGAGTGTCGAACCCAACAAGGAGCAAAAGGAAATGACAAGTGGTTTTCAGCAAGGTAATGTCTGCAAGTGTTGAAATTGTAAGTAACAGAGTAGTTTGATAGAAAGATAATTTGTAACGAGCAAGTAACGATAGTAGTAACAAAAGTGCAGGAATGTATCCCAATCCTTTTGAGGCAAAGGACAGGCCAAAACGGTCTCTTATCATAAGCAAAGTGTTCTTGAGGGTACACGGGAATTTCATCTAGTTATTTTCATCATGATGGTTCAATTCATGTTCGCTACTTTGATAACTTGGTATGTGGGTAGACCGGTGCTTAGGTGCTGTTGTTACTTGAACAAACCTTCTACTTATGATTAACCCCCTCGCAAGCATCTGCAACTACAAGAAAAGTATTAAGAATAAATTCTAACCATAGCATTAAATTTTTGAATACAGTCGGTCCCTTACGGAATAGTACATAAACTAGGGTTAAGATTCTGTCACTCTCGCAACCCATCATCTAATAACTACTCCACAATGCATTCCCTCAGGCCCAAATATGGTGAAGTGTCATGTAGTCAACGTTCACATGACACCACTAAGGGAATCACAACATACATATCATCAAAATATCGAACACATATCAAGGTCACATGATTACTTGCAACACGATTTCTCTCGTGACCTCATGAACAAAAGTAACTACTCATAAATGATAATAATGCTCAAGATTAGAGGGTGTTACATAGTGTAATGGATGTGAACATATAATCTTCCACCAAATAAACCATATAGTAATCAACTACAAGATGTAATCAACACTACTAGTCACCCACAAGCACCAATCTATAGTTCCAGTACAAAGATTGAACACAAGAGATGAACTAGGGTTTGAGAGGAGTTGGTGATGTTGATGATATTGATATATATAGCCCTCCCCAAGATGGGAGAGTTGTTGGTGATGATGATGATGATGATTTCCCCCTCCGGTAGGGAAGTTCCCCCAGCGGAGTCGCTCTGCCAGAGGGCAAAAGTGCTCCTGCCCAGGTTCCGCCTCGAGACGGCATAGCTTCATCCCAAAAGTCCTCTCCTTATTTTTTAGGTCAAAATGACTTATGTACCAGAAGAGGGGCACCAGAGGTGGGCCAGGGTGAGCACAACCCACCAGGGCGCGCCTAGGGGCCCTAGCTCGCCCAGGTGGGTTGTTCCCACCTGGTGGGCCCCCTCTGGTATTTATTGACTCCAAACATTCTTATTTATTCCATAAAAAATCCTCGTAAACTTTCATCTCATTTGGTGTTGTGCAGAATAGATAGCCTGACGTAGCTTTTTTAGGTCCAGATTTCCAGCTGCCAGAATTTCCCCCCTTTGTGTGTACCTTGCATATTATGAGAGAAAAGGAATTAGAATTACTCCAAAAAGCATTATTATGCAATAAAACAACATAAATAACAGTAGGTAAACATGATGCAAAATGGACGTATCAACTCCCCCAAGCATAGACCTCGCTTGTCCTCAAGCGAAAACCGAAATCGAAAAGCATGTCCACATGCTTAGAGCGAGATGTGTCGATAAAAACAAAAATACGGACATAGCAGCATCACGTAACTTATTATAACAGCAACACACTTTAACATAAAACTTCTATTATAGAACTTTTATCATAGACGTCTGATGAACAAGTAACAATTCATCACAACATCAAATTATAAAGTATAAACTCTATTGGAAACCAACAAACTATGTTCTCAGTCAACTTTGCAACTACAATTCATCATGTTTTCAGGAAGGGTCATGTATTGGAGCCTTTAGGCAGGTTCACATACTCAACCATCATTTAGTCTTCTATGATTGCTAACACTCACCGCGTACACATGAGCAAAATGTTTCAACTGGACACATAGAAAGATAGGGCTTATAGTTTTGCCTCCCGACGTATTCACCTCAAGGGTGATGTCAACAATAATAACTCATGCTACCCATATTCAACTAGATATATGTGCTTAGATCTTTCCTCACCACATGATCCTTGCCAAAGGAGAAAATAAAAAGGAATAGAGAGAAAAAACTTTGACTCTTGCTTGAAAGTAAATACATAAAAGTAAAATATAGGCCCTTCACAGAGGGAAGAAGAGGTTGACATGCGCTTTTTGTTTGTATTCTCAACCCCTTAGTGCAAGAGAACGTCACATTATATTTCCCCTTATGATGGCAACCTTTATTATATAGTCTTTCTATTTTATTCTTCGCCATCACAAGTTCGTACAACGCTCAATTTTCTCTTACACTAAATGATCTAACACCTTTAGAAGCAATTTTTATTGCCTTATTGCACCGATGACAACTTACTTGAAGGATTTTACTCAATCCATAGGTAGGTATGGTGGACTCACAAAACATGATTTGAGTTTAAGGGTTTTGGATGCACAAGTAGTATCTCTAATTTGTGCGGAATTTTTGGCTAGCAAAGATAGGGGAAAACACCACATGTTTAAGGATATATGACAATATAGCTTGTATGTGAATATGAACAAACATAAATCATTATGTTGCCTTCCTTGTCCAACGTCAACAATTTTGGCATATAATATATTGACGGGTGCTCACAATCACAAAAGATTTCTAGGATAGTGTATTTGCATGTGAATCTTCTCTTCCCTTATTAATTCTTTCATCAGTTGCATCATTGACCAATGCTATGTTTGTCAATCTACAATAAAATTTACTACTTATACTTTTCCTTGTGTGATGTCATCACTTACCATAAGATTAGCATATGATCTTTTTCATTTATTTCCTTTCTTTTTATTGAATATGAAAGTAAAAGAAGAAAAACTCAAACTAAACTTTATTATATATCTCGCACACGATTACAAAGATAGATCACTAAGCAAACTCTCGAAAAGAAAGGATCAAACTAAACTTTTATTCATCTAAAGAAAAAGATAACTATGGATCGAACGAAAAAAGTAAAGGCAAAAGATAGTGGAGGTGATACGATACCGGAGAACCTCCCCCAAGCTTCGCGAAAGCCAAGGGGAGTGCCATACCCGATACTCAATTTTCTTTTGGTGATGAAGAAGGAGGTGGTGGTGATGAAGTAGTAGCGACCTGGTCCTTCAGGACCAAGAGATTCTCCAATCTACGGATGACGCTCCGGAGGAAGGTGATGTGCTCTTGATGCAGAATGTTTTCATGAGTGAGGCACTTATTTTGCGCATGAACCGTTTCAATGATCCTGAAAACTGCAATCTCAGTGGGGGTAAGATGAGCATAGTAAGGTTTAAGGATATCTTCCTCTTCCTCATCGGCAGGCAATGCTTGCTCGATCACCGGTACTTGATCTCTGGTGGCCTCCTTGGTCTAGTCCTCCTTGGCTACTCAAAAGGGCTCTTCCCTCTTCAGCTCAATCTTCCTTAACCAAGCATCCTCTTCCATATTTTTAGAGGAAGAAGAAGACATGATGCCTGGCTCAACAGATCTGAGAGGAAACAATGAGAAAAGAAAACAGGAGATTTCTCCGTGATACGGAGGTCAATAGGTTCGGGGAGTATACACAGATTTTTTTTATTTTGGGAAACAAGCAAACGGAAGAAAAATGGAGTCCGGAAAGTCCCCGAGGTGCGCAAAACCCACTTGGGCGCGCCTGGCAACCCAGGCACATCCTGGTGTCTTATGCCCAACAGGTCACCTTCCTGGTAGTTTCTTATTTTCCTAATTTTCTAAATATTCCAAAACTGACAAAAAATATTTTTGCAGATTTTCAGAGTCCGTTTACTTACCGTATCATGTACCTCCTCTTTTTCACGATTCTGGAGTGTTCCATAAGTTTCTTTTATGTGTTCTTCTGGTGTCATAGTTTGGATAATATTACTTTCAACATTAATGGGCATACCTGACATATAATGTTTTACTCGTTGCACATTAACAACCTTCAGGTTAGTGCCTTCGGCATTATTTATTTTGATAGCTCCAGATCGATAAACTTCCTCGATGACATAGGGCCCTTCCCATTTGGAGAGGACTTTCCCGACAAAGAATCTGAAACGAGAGTTGTACAAAAGAACATATTCTCCAACTTTGATCGCACGCTTTTGGATTCTTTTATCATGCCATCTTTTAAATTTTTCTTTGAATAACTTTGCATTTTCACAAGCTTGGGTTCTCCATTCATCTAAGGGCTAATATCAAATAACCCCCTTTCACAGCAAGTTTGAAATCATAGTTGAGTTCTTTAATTACCCAATATGCTTTATGTTCTAACTCAAGAGGCAAATGACAAGCTTTTACATAAACCATTTTATAAGGAGACATACCCATAGGATTTTTATATGATGTTCTATAACCCCAAAGTGCATCATCTAGTTTCTTAGACCAATTCTTCCGGGACCTATTAACAGTCTTTAATAGGATTAGCTTTATTTCTCTATTGCTAAGTTCAACTTGACCACTAGAATGAGGATGATAGGGTAATGCAATTCTATGGTTAACATCATACTTAGCAAGCATTTTACGGAAGGCACCATGAATAAAGTGTGAACCACCATCAATCATCAAATATCAAGGGACTCCAAACCTTGGGAAAATAACTTCCTTCAGCATTTTAATAGAGGTGTTGTGATTAGCACTACTATTTGGAATAGGTTCTACCCACTTAGTAACTTAATCAACAGCAACCAAAATATGAGTATACCCATTAGTGGAAGGAAAAGGTCCCATGAAGTCAAATTCCCAAACATCAAATGGTTCAACCGCAAGTGAATAATTCATAGGCATTTCTTGACGCTTACCGATATTGCCTATTCTTTGACATTCATCACAAGATAATATGAACTTACGGGCATCCTTGAAGAGAGTAGGACAATAAAACCCAGATTGCAATACCTTATGAGCAGTTCTGTCTCCCGCAGGATGTCCTCCATACGCCTCGGGGTGACATTTTCGTAGGATTTGTTCCTGTTCATGCTCAGGTACACAACATCTAATAATACCATCTACTCCTTCTTTATAAATATGTGGGTCATCCAAAAAGTAATGTCTTAAATCTTAGAAGAGTTCTTTCTTTTATTGGTATGTAAATATAGGTGGTATGTATTTAGCAACAATATAATTAGCATAGCTAGCATACCAAGGTGTACTATTAGAAACATTTATTGCAGCTAACTATTCATCAGGAAAGCTATCATTAATAGGTTGTGGGTCATCAATAATATTTTCAAGCCTAGACAGGTTATCAGCTATGGGGTTCTCTGCACCTTTTCTATCAGTGATATGCAAATCAAATTCTTGTAGTAGAAGAACCCACTTAATGAGTCTAGGTTTAGCATCTTTCTTTTCCATAAGATATTTTATAGCAGCATGATCGGGATGAACGGTCACTTTGGAATCAACAATGTAGGATCTAAATTTATCACAAGCAAACACCACTGCTAAGAATTCTTCTTCAGTAGTAGCATAATTTTGTTGAGCACTATCTAGAGTTTTACTAGCATAATGGATAACATTTAATTTTTTATTGACTCTTTGTCCTAGAACAGCACCAATGGCATAATCACTAGCATCACACATAATCTCAAAAAGCAAGTTCCAATTAGGTGGTTGAACAACAAGTGCAGAAATTAAGGCTTTCTTGAGTGTTTCGAAGGCTTCCAAACAATCATCATCAAAAACAAAAGGAATATCCTTTTGCAAAAGATTTGTAAGAGGCCCAGAAATTTTAGAAAAGTCTTTGATAAATCTCCTACAAAAACCAGCATGACCAAGGAAACTATGAATACCTTTGATATCTTTAGGACATGGCATTTTCTCAATTGCATCAACCTTGTCTTTGTCCACCTCAATACCTCTTTCAGAAAATTTATGGCCCAAAACAATACCTTTGTTAACCATGAAGTGGCACTTCTCCCAATTCAAGACAAGATTTGTTTGCTCACATCTCTGCAAAACTCGATCAAGATTGCTTAAAAAATCATCAAAGGACTTCCCACAAACATAAAAGTCATCCATGAAACCTCAACAATCTTTTCACAAAAATCAGAGAATATAGCAGTCGTACATTGTTGAAAGGTAGCAGGTGCATTACATAGACCAAAATGCATACATCCATAAGCATAAGTTCCAAAAGGGCAAGTAAAAGTGGTCTTTTCTTGATCAAGTTGAGAAACAGGTATTTGTGAAAAACCAGAATACCCATCACGGAAGAAAAATGTGTGTGCTTAGATAATCTTTCTAGTTGCTTTGTTTAATTTTCTAATATCAATTACCATTCTATAGCCGGTGAACATTCTTTGTGGAATAAGTTCATTCTTATCATTAGGAACAACAATTTCACATCCCTTCTTAGGGAACAATGAACAGGACTTACCCAACTACTATCATCTATAGGATAGATTATACCTGCTTCTAGAAGTTCTAATATTTCCATTCTTACCACTTGTTTCATCTTAGGATTTAACCAACGTTGGTGATCAACAACGGCTTTAGCATCAGGTTCCATATTAATCTTGTGCTGACATAGAGTGGGACTAATGTCCTTAAGATCGTCAAGAGTATATCCAATAGCAGCTCATTGCTTCCTTAGAACTTTCAATAATCTTTCTTCTTCATGTTCTAAAAGGTTAGCACTAATAATAACAGGATATATCTTTTTCTCATTAAGATAACCATATTTCAAAGTGTGTGGCAATTGTTTTAATTCAAACACAGGATCACCTTTGGGTGGAGGAGGACCTCCTAGAGTTTCAATACGCCAATTGTGTTTAAGCAAAGGTTGTTGTTCAAACAAGATTCTATATATTTCATTTCTTTCACGCATATGCAAATAATTTTATGGTCTAGCAAATATTGTTCTAAGGGATCAGTAGGAGGTACAGCAATAGAAGCAAGACCAATAATCTCATCCTCACTAGGCAAATCTCTCTTATGCGGTTTTCTACTAAACTTAGAAAAATTAAACTCATGAAATTCATCACCAAAGCTAACACCAATAGTTTGTTTATCACAATCTGTTTTAGCATTAACGGTGTTCAAGAAAGGCCTACCAAAGATAATGGGACAAAGGTCATCTTGTGGGGAACCAAGAACAAGAAAATTAGTAGGGTATTTTATTTTTCCCACACAAGACTTCAACATCTCTAACAATCCCACTTGGTGATATAGTATCTCTACTGGCAAGCTTAATAGTAACATATGTGTCTTCTATTTCGGTGGGTGTTATATCACTCATAATTTCTTGATATAAGGTATAAGGAATATCACTCACGCTAGCACCTAAGTCACATAAACCATGATAACAGTGATCTCATATCTTAACTGAGACAACAGGCATGGCAACAATTGGTCTATGTCTATCTTTTTCATCTAGTTTGGCAATTCTAGCAGCTTCAACACAAAAGAAAATAACATGCCCATCAATATTATCGACCAAGAGATCCTTAACCATAGCAACACTAGCTTCAACTTTGATTTGTTCAGCTGGTTTAGGTGTTCTAATATAACATTTGTTGACCACAGTAGAAACTTTAGCATGTTCCTTCATCCTTACAGGGAAAGGTGGTTTTTCAATATAAGCAGTGGGAACAACTGGATCAACATTGTAAATGATAGTTTCTTCTTTAGGTTTTACCAGTTCTTTAATTTCTTCTTTAATTGGTGGGTGATATTTGAACCACTTCTCTTTAGGGAGATCAACATGAGTAGCAAAAGATTCACAAAAGGAAGCTACTATCTCAGAATCAAGTCCATATTAAGTGCTAAACATTTGAAAAGCATCGGTATTCATAAAAGATTTAACACAATCAAACTTAGGCTCAATACCTGACTCTTTACCTTCGTCGAGTTCCCAATCTTCAGAGTTGCATTTAATTCTTTCTAAAAGATCCTACCGGAATTCACTAGTCTTGTTCATAAAAGAACCATTACAAGAAGTATCGAGCATGGATTGATCATTACGAGAAAGCCGAGCATAAAAATTCTGAATAATAATTTCTCTTGAGAGCTCATGAATGGGGCATGAATATAACATTGACTTAAGCCTTCCCCAAGCTAGAGCGATACTTTCTCCTTCACGAGGCCAAAAATTATATATATAATTTCGATCACGATGAACTAGATACATAGGATAATTTTTTTGATGGAATTCCAATTTCAACCGATTCCAGTTCCAACATCCAAAAGCATCACATAGCCTATACCGTATTGGTGCCTTTCACTTCAAAGGAAAGGGAAAACCTTCTTCTTAGATTCATCTTCGGGTAAACCAGCAAGCTTAAACAATCCAGAAATTTCATCCTCATATATCAAGTGCATATCAGGATGTTCGGTTCCATCTCCTGCATATTGTTCTACCATACCCGAAGGAATTTCATATTCAATATTTTCATTAGGTGTAGTAGGTTGAGGAGTAACTAATTGTGGTTTCGGTAGAGGTGAAGATACCCCGAACAAACCACTCAAAGGATTGTTTTCCATAGTAACAAGTGACAATAAATTTCAACATAGAATAATAATTTTCCCTTACCAAATTCCACTTACCAAGAGCGATTCACTCGCTGGCAACGGTGCCAGAAAATAGCCTTGATGACCCACAAGTATATGGGATCAATTGTAGCCCTTTTTATAAGTAAGCGTGTCGAACCCAACGAGGAGTAGAAGGAAATGACAAGTGGTTTTCAGCAAGGTAATTTCTGCAAGTGCTGAAATTGTAAGTAATAGAGTATTTTGGCAGCAAGATAATTTGTAACGAGAAAGTAACAGTAGTAGTAACAAAAGTGGGGCAAGGTATCCCAATCCTTTTGAGGCAAAGGACAGGCCAAAACGGTCTCTTATGATAAGCAAAGTGTTCTTGAGGGTACACAGGAATTTCATCTAGTCACTTTCATCATGTTGGTTCGATTCATGTTCGCTACTTTGATAATTTGGTATGTGGGTGGACCGGTGCTTAGGTGTTGTTCTTACTTGAACAAACCTCCTACTTATGATTAACCCCCTCGCAAGCATCTGCAACTACGAGAAAAATTATTAAGAATAAATTCTAACCATAACATTAAACTTTTGGATCCAATCAGTCCCTTACGGAATAGCACATAAACTAGGGTTTAAGCTTCTTTCACTCTCGCAACCCAACATCTAATAACTACTCCAGAATGCATTCCCTTAGGACCAAATATGGTGAAGTGTCATGTAGTCGACGTTCACATGACACCACTAAGGGAATCACAACATACATATCATCAAAATATCGAACACATAGCAAGTTCACATGATTACTTGCAACGCAATTTCTCCCGTGACCTCAAGAACAAAAGTAACTACTCACAAATGATAATCATGCTCAAGATCAGAGGGGTATTAAATAGCGTAATGGATCTGAACATATAATCTTCCACCAAATAAACAATATAGTAATCAACACTACTAGTCACCCACAAGCACCAATCTATAGTTCCGGTACAAATATTGAACACAAGAGATGAACTAGGGTTTGAGAGGAGTTGGTGTTGTTGAAGATGTTGATGGAGATAGCCATCTCCAAGATGGGAGATTGTTGGTGATGATGATGACGATGATTTCCCCCTCCGGGGGGGGGGGGGGGTTCCCTTGGTGGAATCGCTTCGCCGAAGGGCAGAAGTGCTCCTGCCCAGGTTCTGTCTCGAGACGGCGGCGCTTCATCCCGAAAGTCCTCTCCTTATTTTTTCTAGGTCAAAATGACTTATGTACCAGAAGAGGGGCACCAGAGGTGGGCCTGGGTGAGCACAGCCCACCAGGGCACGCCTGGGCTCCCTCGCGCGCCCAGGTGGGTTGTGCCCACTTGGTGGGCTCCCTCTAGTACTTATTTACTCCAAATATTCTTATTTATTCCATAAAAAATCCTCATAAACTTTCAGCTCATTTGGTGTTGTGCAGAATAGGTAGCCTGACGTAGCTTTTTTAGGTCCAGATTTCTAGCTACCAGAATTCTCCCCCTTTGTGTGTACCATGCATATTATGAGAGAAAAGGCATTAGAATTACTCCAAAAGCATTATTATGCAACAAAACAACATAAATAACAGTAGGTAAACTTGATGCAAAATGGACGTATCAATGTGCAGCAGGCAGCATGCTGGGATGGAGAGGTGTTGAGCGAAGCTCTGGTGGGAGGAGATGATGGCTCCGTCGAGTTCAAAATCATGAACGCCAGATAGCTTGCGACAGTCGAGATTAAGAGGCACGACATGCGACAGGGTGCACCACCGAGATGCGAGGACCTGTGTGCAGCAGCCATCCTTGGTGGGGGAGAAGGGTGATGATCTCCCCGAGGATGGCGTCCGAGAGATCGCCGATGCGGTCCGCCCGAGATTCTATGGGCTCCTCAGATCCAGGGGTCGTGGCCGCTTCTTCCCGTGCTGTCGGATGCAGGATCTCCAACCGGCGGCGCTACCAGCCAGAGCCTTATCAGTGTATATACCAATCTCGGGGGGATTGGCAGAAACATCAGGACATACAAAATCATCTAAAGATATGTAAGAAAAATATTGGCGCAAACATATATGTAGGACATTCAAAAAATCAATTCTACAGATCTGGAAGAAAAAAATGGCACAAATATATGTACGACAATGCAAATCAATTCTCAAGATCTGGCTACAAATTATTAGCACGAACACTAATCCTAATCGGATTATTAGCAAAAACAATTATACAAAACAAACAATTAATCACTAATAGATGGATACCATTCAAACAATAATACACTATACGGATCTAACGAATCTTACTCTGATTTCATGGACTGGGAGAACATAACCATAGTGTCGGGGGTTGGGTGCGACATATGCCAAAGGATGGCTTATCATGGTGGGAGCGAGTAGAATGTCACCGGTGCCTGGAAGCGTGATGAGGCGTAGACACGAATGCTGGCACACTTTACCCAGGTTCGGGGCTCTCCTAGGAGATAACACCCCTAGTCCCGCTCTGCGGGGTCTCCGCGTGATCACTAAGGCACTAGTGAGTACAATGGTGCTCCTTGAGCTGTATGATAGATGTAGAAGGAGGCAGGGCTAGCTCTCTTCTTCCTCTAGATATGAGTCTAGTTCTAACAGGTTGGGAACCCTTTGCATGGGTGCCCTGGGGGGTTTATATAGTCCTACCCCCAGGTGTACAAGTGTAACTTGGCCGGGTGCAGGACCCGGCTATCAGTGTCTCTGGTCGCCGGCTTCTCCACCAGCAGCTGGGGCTCGCCACCTGGTGGGCCCCTCCAACTGGTCTAGTACGGAGCCGATAGGCCGCTTCCGCCGTGGGCGGGTCTGGTTGGTGGCTGATCACTGTAGCCGTGATGCTAATGGCGCATGCTTGGTCAGGGGAGTGTGGCTACAGTTCCGCCGCCTGGTGGGAGATCACTATAGCCACACTGCATCTTATCTGGTTAATGGCGCACGGGCCCCAAGGGAGGAACATGCCGCCTACTGGAAGCCGGCCTCCGTTAGGTCCGGCTGGTCTGGCCTCCGCCATCTTCCGGCTCTCACTGCCCGATGGGGCTTGCCGCCTGCAGGCCATACCGACAGGCCATCGTGGGAATAGGGCTCCGCCTATCAGGAATGACGTCAGGGTGGAGAGGCAACAGTGCCGCGTCGTGCAGAGATCTCCTCATATACGGGGCACTATTGCCACGCCAAGCCCGGGATTCGGGGGGTCAGGGGCTACACTGTAGCCTCACCCTGTCTTGTCCTCTTAATGAGGGGTGCAGACTCTGAGGGCGCCGGGTGGCCGCCTGCTAGGAGTCGGCCCCGCCTGCTAGGAGTCGGCCTGTCCTTGTGCTGTCTGCTGGTGCTCGGCTGTCTTCAGGCAGCCGGTCGTTGAGCCAGCTGGCCACCGGAAGGCGGCGCTTCACTCTGGAGTCTCGCGGGGCGAACCCGACCGACGGTTTTGAAAGGTTCAGGGATTCAGGTTAGGCTACCCGTGGCCCATTACTCCGACACATAGGATTTCTATTCCAAACAAACAAGGGGGGGACTAACCGGTTTTTTGTTGGAGTCGGAGTCATTGCCAGAGTAGTTGTGGACATCCAGCTCCGGCTGGGAAGGCACGACGGCCGTGATGAATTTAAGTTCGCGGTTCTACCCGTGCAAGACCTTGTCGGCGGCAACCGCAACCTCTATGCCCAGCTTCATGCGTTGTGCGGGTGCTTCACTAGCCCCAGTGTTGCCAGTCCTTCCGAAGGTGCGCTTCGGTGACATCCTCATACACACCGAGCGGCGGTGACCCATGTGGACAGGGGGTCCGGCCGCTTATTATGACCAGCGGCTCGGGCGCTCCATTAATATGGAGCAGTGGGAGCGAGTGGGTAGTGGTCAAAGGGCTCGCTTGCCTCCCGGTGAGCCTGGGCAGCGGATTGCTGGCATGCCTACCGTCATGTCACACAGCGACTAGCACGCCCCCGGTGACAGTGCGCAGCAAACACACACACGCCTCCTGGTCTGCTTGCGTGGTGGACTGCTCGCATGCGTCTTGTCAACTCATGCATGCTCGTACGGCACACAGGACACATGGTGACACATATTATTTTGATTTTCCTTTTTGATGATTAATTATGTCGCTTTATTGCATAAACGAAGAACGTCACATACATTGTTGGTCTAATGCACATGGTTCGAATAAATAATCTGTTTGCGATATTGGCTGCTAATTATTGATAATTTCCTGTTTGTAAGAAGATTATATCAAAACTCGTCTCAAATTTGACAAAAAATATATAATATCATAGTTTATTGGTGTCCATATGACACGACGATAAGTTTCATGAATTTCAACTTAGTTTTGGATTTACTGGATTTCAAAATCAAGATCCTCGATGTTTGAAATGTCTTGCATGGGGACTAAACATGCACCCAGGGACATATACACATATGATTTTCTAATCCATTTTGGTGCACTGTCGTGGGTCTCATGTAGCTCAAATTTAATTTTTGCACATTAAATCCCTAGGAAACCAATCAATGTATAAAAACAGCTGAATGATCTCTGGTTTTTCAGTTTTTAACACTATACTCCTTTGGTCACATGTTCATTGCATGAGATGCATCTTTGGGCCACATGCATGCGGTGGTCCTAGGACACTCTCATGTGATGCTCTTGGTGGGCCCGCGAGGTCGTCGACCATCACTATGACCTACAACGAGGGAGGTTAATTTGACCAACAAGGATGGTCACTTTTTGGTTTGTGTTATGTACGGTAGGAGTATATATATAGTACGCAACGAGGAGGGCGGGGCAATGATATGTCTACAACGTATCTATAATTTTAGATTGTTCCATGCTATTATATTACCTGTTTTGGATGTTTATGGGCTTTGCTTTACACTTTTAAATCATTTTTGGGACTAACCTACTAACCGGAGGCCCAGCCGGAATTGCTGTTTTTTTGCCTATTTCAGTGTTTCGAAGAAAATGAATATCAAACAGAGTTGAAACGGAATGAAACCTTCAGGAGCGATCTTTTTGGAACAAACGCAATCCAGGGGACTTGGAGTGGACGTGAAGCAACAAGCGAGGCGGCCACGAGGGTGCCCGCCCCGCCCCCCACCCTCGTGGGCCCCTCGAGCGTCCACCGACCTACTTCTTCCTCCTGTATATATCCACGTACCCCGAAAACATCCAGGAGCACCACGAAAAACTATTTCCACCGCCGCAACCTTGTGTATCCGCGAGATCCCATCTTGGAGCCTTCGCCGGTGCTCCGCCGGAGGGGGAATCGACCATGGAGTGCCTCTACATCATCTCCAAGGCCTCTCCTATGAGTTGTGAGTAGTTTACCACAGACCTTCGGGTCCATAGTTATGAGCTAGATGGCTTCTTCTCTCTCTTTGAATCTCAATACCATGTTCTCCTCGATCTTCTAGGAGATCTATTCGATGTAACTCTTTTGCGGCATGTTTGTCGAGATCCGATGAATTGTGGGTTTAAGATCAAGTTTATCTATGAGAAATATTTGAATCTCCTTTGAATTCTTTTATGTGTGATTAAGTTATCTTTGCAAGTCTCTTCGAATTATCAGCTTGGTTTGGCCTACTAGATTGATCTTTCTTGCTATGGGAGAAGTGCTTAGCTTTGGGTTCAATCTTGTGGTGTCCTTTCCCAGTGACAGTAGGGGCAGCAAGGCACGTATTGTATTGTTGCCATCGAGGATAAAAAGATGGGGTTTATATCATATTGCATGAGTTTATCCCTCTACATCATGTCATCTTTCTTAATGCGTTAATCTATTCTTATGAACTTAATACTCTAGATACAGGCAGGAATCGGTCGATGTGTGGAGTAATAGTAGTAGATGCAGAATCGTTTCGGTCTACTTGTCATGGACGTGATGCCTATACACATGATCATGCCTAGATAATCTCATAACTATGCACTTTTCTATCAATTGCTCGATAGTATTTTGTTCACCCACCGTAATACTTATGCTATCTTGAGAGAATCCACTAGTGAAGACTATGGCCCCCGGGTCTATCTTTTATTATATAAGTTTCCCATCTAGTTTTATTTGCATCTTTTATTTTCCAATCTATATCATAAAAATACCAAAAATATTTATCTTATCACATTATCTCTATCAGGTCTCACTTTCGCAAGTGGCCGTGAAGGGACTGGCAACCCCTTCATTGCGTTGGTTGCGAGGTTCTTGTTTGTTGGTGTAGGTGCGTGGGAATTCTGAGGAGCTTCCTACTGGATTGATACCTTGGTTCTCAAAAACTGAGGGAAATACTTACGCTACGTTGCTGCATCACCCTTTCCTCTTCAAGGAAAACCAAGCAGTGCTTAAGAGGTAGCAAGAGGGATTTATGGCGCCATTGTCGGGGAGGTCTTCGCTCAAGTCAAGACATACCAAGTACCCATCACAAACTCATCTCCCTCGTATTACATTATTTGCCATTTGCCTCTCATTTTCCTCTCCCCCACTTCACCCTTGTCATTTTATTCTCCCTCTCTTTTCCGTTTGCCTCCCTCTTTCTATTTCTCCTTGCTTTCTCTGCTCTTATGTCTGAAATTGGGGAGATTATCGTCGATATGGACAATAATGATAATATGGAAAATCCTGATGCTCCTGCTGAAGAACCCCCTATCTTACATACTAAAAAGTTTCGAATCGGTAGTGGTAATATTATTGGAAAAGGGGTTATTCTAGATTTCTTTACTTGTGCCGGTGCTTTACCCTCTATGGGTAGTTCTATTCTGCATAGAACTAGTAGTCTTGCGGATGCTATCGCCATGCTTATAGTTGAACTTGAAAGACAGTTTATGCACATGCATCCTTGCATACAAAGGATTTTCCTAGAATTTTCTAATATTGAGCATTCTTCTGTTAAGCGCGCAGCCACTATCTTTTTGGCACATGAGTTTAGATTTATAATAAAAGAAGCCAAAGAAAATTTTGTGCACTATAGGGTGGATGCTGGCCGTCCTCCCATAGAGGTGATCCTCTTTGATCAAGAGGAAATAATGTGTTTCCAATCTTTGGACTATGTTGCTTTTAATCAAAACCTTAGAAAAAAGGTTCCTACCACTATTCTAGTTGATAGAATTTCTGAACTTAATAATGATTTTGCCATTCGAAATAATGATCTAGGAATTCTTTTGAGTGTACACTCAAGAGGTTCGGTCAAAAGAATGTTTATAATGATGAATTGGTTGTGCAATATGAAGGGTCGAAGGAGGAACACATACCTCCTGAGATTGATCTTGGGGACTTTTTTCCCATTATATTTAGCCCTTTTGATTACTTTTGCTTGCCACAAAGAAAACTTGCTGCTGAACATAGATAGTATGAGATGAGTTTTTGTGATCTATCTTATTATTATGGTACTACCTAGATCAATTCTCGCTTTTATGCCTAGCTAGGGGCGTTAAACGATAGCGCTAGTTGGGAGGCAACCCAATTTTATTTTTGTTTCTTGCTTTCTTGCTTCTGTTTAGTAATAAATATTTCATCTAGCTTCTGTTTAGATGTCTTTTCATGTTTTAATTAGAACCTATAGGATAACCTACGGTGATAGTTAATTTGATTCTGCTGAAAAAACAGAAACTTTTGGGCGCACGAAAATAATTTTAGTAAATCACAGAAACGTGGATTTTCGTTGATTCTTTTTGCTGTAGATCAACAGATAAATTTCCCAGGACTTCCTATTTTGGTAGGAGTTTTAGAGTTCCAGAAGTATTCAAAAGTTACAGATTGTTACATACTGTTCTGTTTTTGACAGATTCTGTTTTTCGTGTGTTGTTTGCTTATTTTGATGCATCTATGGCTAGTATCGGGGGGTATGAACCATACAGAAGTTGGAATACATTAGGTTTAACACAAATATAAATAAAGAATGAGTTCATTGCAGTACCTTATGTGGTGGTTTTCATTTCTTTCACTAAGGGAGCTTATGAGATTTCCTCTTGAGTTTTGTGCTGTGAAGTTTTCATGTTTTGGGTAAAGATTTGATGGACTATGGAAGAAGGAGTGGCAAGAGCCTAAGCTTGGGGATGCCCATGGCACCCCAAGATATTCAAGGACAACCAAAAGCCTAAGCTTGGGGATGCCCCGGAAGGCATCCCCTCTTTCGTCTTCGTTTATCGGTAACTTTACCTGGAGCTCTATTTTTATTTGCCGCATGATATATGTTTTGCTTGGAGCATCTTGTATGATATGAGTCTTTGATTTTTAGTTCACCACAATCATCCTTGCTGTACACACCTTTTGGGAGAAACCCACATGATTTGGAATTTATTAGAATACTCTATGTGCTTCACTTATATCTTTTGAGCTAGATAGTTTTGCTCTGGTGCTTCACTTATATCTTTTAGAGCACGGCGGTGGCTTACTTTTATAGAAGTTGTTGATATCTCATGCTTCACTTATATTATTTTGAGAGTCTTTTAGAACAGCATGATATTTTCTATGGTTACAAAATTGGTCCTAGAATGATGGGCATCCAAGTTGGGTATAATAAAAACTATCATAGAAAGTGAATTGGATGCTATAATCAATTTGATGCTTGATAATTGTTTTGAGACAAGAGGATGGTGACATTAGAGTCATGCTAGTGGGTTGATTATTAATTTAAAGAATACTTGTTTTGAAGTTTGTGATTCCCGTAGCATGCATGTACGGTGAACCGCTTTGTGATGAAGTTGGAGCATACTTTATTTATTGATTGTCTTCCTTATGAGTGGCGGTCGGGGACGAGCGATGGTCTTTTCCTACCAATCTATCCCCCTAGGAGCATGCGCATAGTACTTTGTTTTTAATGGCTTGCAGATTTTGCAATAAGTATATGAGTTCTTTATGACTAATGTTGAGTCGATTGATTATACGCACTCTCACCCTTCCACCATTGCTAGCCTCTCTTGTGCCGCACAACTTTCGCCGGTACCATACACCCACAATATACCTTCCTCAAAACAGCCACCATACCTACCTATTATGGCATTTCCATAGCCATTCCGAGATATATTGCCATGCAACTTTCCACCATTCCGTTTATTATGACACGCATCATCATTGTCATATTGCTCTTTTCATGACCATGTAGTTGACATCGTATTTGTGGCAAGGCTACCCTCATAATTTCTATACATGTCACTCTTGATTCATTGCATATCTCGGTACACCGCCGGAGGCATTCATATAGAGTCATATTTTGTTCTAAGTGTCGAGTTGTAAGTAAATAAAAGTGTGATGATCTTCATTATTAGAGCATTGTCCCAAGTGAGGAGAGGATGATGGAGACTATGATTCCCCCACAAGTCAGGATGAGATTTCAGACTTTATAAAAATAAAAGAGGCCAAAGAAGCCCAAATAAAAAAAAGAGAAAGGCCAAATAAAAAAATAAAAAAATGAGAGAAAAAGAGAGAAGGGACAATGCTACTATCCTTTTTACCACACTCGTGCTTCAAAGTAGCACCATGATCTTCATGATAGAGAGTCTCCTATGTTGTCACTTTCATTACTAGAGGGAATTTTTTATTATAGAACTTGGCTTGTATATTCCAATGATGGGCTTCCTCAAAACGCCCTAGGTCTTCGTGAGAAAGCAAGTTGGATGCACACCCACTTAGTTTCTCTTGTTGAGCTTTTATAAATTTATAGCTCTAGTGCATCCGTTGCATGGCAATCCCTACTCACTCACATTGATATCTATTAATGGGCATCTCCATAGCCCATTGATACGCCTAGTTGATGTGAGACTATCTTCTCCCTTTTTTTCTTCTCCACAACCACCATTCTATTCCACTTATAGTGTTATGTCAATGGCTCACACTCATGTATTGCGTGAAAGTTGAAAAGTTTGAGATTACTAAAGTATGAAACAATTGCTTGGCTTGTCATCGGGGTTGTGCATGATTAAATACTTTGTGTGATGAAAATAGAGCATGGCAAGACTATATGATTTTGTAGGGATAACTTTCTTTAGCCATGTTATTTTGAGAAGACATGATTGCTTTGTTATTATGCTTGAATTATTACTATTTCTCATGTCAATATTAACTTTTATTTTGAATCATTTGGATCTGAACATTCATGCCACAATAAAGAAAATTACATTGAGAATTATGCTAGGTAGCATTCCACATCAAAAAATTTGTTTGTATCATTTACCTACTCGAGGACGAGCAGGAATTAAGCTTGGGGATGCTTGATAGATCTCCAACGTATCTGTAATTTTTTGATTGTTCCATGCTATTATATTACCTGTTTTGGATGTTTATGGGCTTTGCTTTACACTTTTATATCATTTTTGGGACTACCCTACTAACCGTAGGCCCATCCCGAATTGCTTTTTTGCCTATTTCAGTGTTTCAAAGAAAAGGAATATCAAATGGAGTCCAAACGGAATGAAACCTTCGGGAGCGATCTTTTTGGAACAAACTCAATCCAGGGGACTTGGAGTGGACATCAAGCAACAAGTGAGGCGGCCACGAGGGTACCCGGCATGCCCCCTGGGGGTGGGCGCGCCCCCCACCCTCGTGGGCCCCTCGAGCATCCATCGACCTACTTCTTCCTCCTATATATATCCACGTACCCCGAAAACATCCAGGAGCATCACGAAAAACTATTTCCATCGGCGCAACCTTCTATATCCGTGAGATACCATCTTGGAGCCTTTGCTGGCGCTCCGCCGGAGGGGGAATCGACCACGGATAGCCTCTACATCATCTCCAAGGCCTCTCCTATGAGTTGTGAGTAGTTTACCACAGACCTTCGGGTCCATAGTTATTAGCTAGATGGCTTCTTCTCTCTCTTTGAATCTCAATACCATGTCATCCTCGATCTTCTTGGAGATCTATTCGATGTAACTCTTTTTGCGGTGTGTTTGTTGAGATCCGGTGAATTTTGGGTTTATGATCAAGTTTATCTATGAAAAATATTTGAATATCCTTTGAATTCTTTTATGTGTGATTAACTTATCTTTGCAAGTCTCTTCGAATTATCAGTTTGGTTTGGCCTACTAGATTGATCTTTCTTCAATGGGAGAAGTCCTTAGCTTTGGGTTCAATCTCGCAGTGTCCTTTCCCAGTGACAGCAGGGGCAGGAAGGCACGTATTGTATTGTTGCCATCGAGGATAAAAAGATGGGATTTATATCATATTGCATGAGTGTATCGCTCTACATCATGTCATCTTTCTTAATGTGCTACTCTGTTCTTATGAACTTAATACTCCAGATGCAGGCAGGAGTCGGTCGATGTGTGGAGTAATAGTAGTAGATGCAGAATCGTTTTGGTCTACTTGTCACGGACGTGATGCCTATATACATGATCATGCCTAGATAATCTCATAACTATGCGCTTTTCTATCAATTGCTCGACAGTAATTTGTTCACCCACCGTAATACTTGTGCTATCTTGAGAGAAGCCACTAGTGAAACCTATGGCCCCTAGGTCTATCTTTTATTATATAAGTTTCCCATCTACTTTTATTTGCATCTTTTATTTTCCAATCTATATCATAAAAATACCAAAAATATTTATCTTATCATATTATCTTTATCAGATCTCACTTTCGCACGTGGTCGTGCAGGGATTGACAACCCCTTTATTGCGTTGGTTGCAAGGTTCTTGTGTGTTTGTGTAGGTGTGTGGGACTTCTGAGGAGCCTCCTACTGGATTGATACCTTGGTTCTCAAAAACTAAGGGAAATACTTACGCTACTTTGCTGCATCACCCTTTCCTCTTTAAGGAAAACCAACGTAGTGCTCAAGAGGTAGGAGGCAACATATACTAAGCACCATATAGGAAAATCACTCGCGTGCTACGCTTCCATCCATGGGTCCGTGGGGTCGTCCTCCATCACTTTGACCCAACGAGAGAGGTTAATTTGACCAATGAGGAGGTTTCTTTTTGGTTTGTGTAACGGTAGGAGTATATAGTACGTGCCGAAGAGAGGGGAGCACATACTACACACATGTTATGAACCTCGCTCCGTGTGGGGACTTTTCGGTTTTCGAGGCAGGCGACACATCAAAGTTGTGTATATTGGGTATTCAAACATCACCAACACCTCTTTGGGCCACATGCAGACGGTGGTTGTCACTCACTCTCGAGCGATGCTTGCCTCCATGGGCCCGTGAGGTCGTCATCCATCTAATTTGACCCAACAAGGGGTAAATTTGATGAACAAGGAGGATTGTTTTTGGGTTGTGTTATGGTAGGAGTATATATTACGCGTCAAAGAGGGGATGGGGACCAGCATATACTACGTGTCATGAACCTCGCTGCGTGTGGGGACTTTAAGGTTTCCGAGGCTGGTTCCACATCAAACTTGTGCATATTAGGTATTCAAACATCACAACCACACATCTTCATACATATGTTTGGCCCACATGCAAGCGATGGCGGTTGTCCTCTAGCACTCACTCATGCGGTCACCGGCGAGATGCTTCGTCCATCTATGTGCCCGGTTGGTCCATTACTTTGACCAATAGCGGTAGAGGTTAATTTGACTTGTATTTAGGAGGGGATTAAATTTTGGTTCATCTTATACTGTACAGGTCATGCTGTGAGATCACATAATATACTTTGAGCGCATGTGTACGCTTGAATCTCTCCCACTGGAATGAAGTGGGGGGGGGGGCGAGCACACGATGCGTCATGAACCTTGCTCTGTGTGGGGACTGTGCAATTTTTGACGCATGTGCCACTTCAATGTTGTGCTTTAGGTATTCAATCATATGCATGCATCACGCACGTCCAAACATATGTTTGGGGTACATGCATGCTATGGGTGTCTTTGGACACTCTCCCTCGCTTGGTTATCATCGACAGCCTATATATTCATGGGCCCGCATGGACGACCATCACTTCGACCAACAACGAGAGAGTCTACAAGGTGGATTCTTCTTCTTTTGGTTCGTGTTACCGTATGTCGTACGTCGATATGGTGAGATTCCAGACATAAGTTTGAGCGCATGCATACACATGAATCCCTCTCGCCGGCTTGAAGTGGGGTGACATACGTATATATACGTGTGTGTGTGTGTACTACGCGTCATGAACCCTCGTTTCATGTGGGGACTTTCCGGTTCCAAAAGCACGGTACCACATCAAAGTTGTGCATTGGATATTCAAACACCACATAACACTTCCATACATATGTTTGTGCCACATGCACGCAGTGGTGAGATGCCCCTCCCACTGACTCAAAGTGTGTGTATGTGTGTGTGTGTGTGTGTGTGTGTGTGTGTGTTCGGGGGGGGTCACTAGTTCGCCCTTCCTAAACCTCTGTGGGGTCGGGGATGTCCAGTTAATTTGGGAGGCACATGTGCCACATCAAATTTGCAAATTGGGTATTATGTGTTCTCACCCATCTCGCACCACAAGAATGCATTTGTGTCCCCGCACATGGTCCACATTTGACCGGAACCAAAAGGGGGCTTTGATCATGATGGACTCTTTTTGTTTTGTGTTATGGTAGGGTGAGATGCTAGACCTTGTGGGGGGTGGTGGCAGACTAGCAATAATAACATGCGCTTTGTGAGACAGGTTCCATATCAGAGTTGTGCGTTGGGTATTGGAACATCAAACAGCCCTTTTCATACATATATTTGGTCCACATGCAAGTGTGTTCGTGTTTTGACCCTTTCCCGTGTTTTTTGCCAAATTTATAAACAACAGATGAGTCGGATGGAGTAACCGTCCGTGATTGGGTACGTAACACAAGGTTCCCTCAGACTACCCGTGCGTCGCACCCATGCCCCTGTCACGCACATCAGCACAGTAGATTGGGATCCACGAGTCTACTAGGATTCCCTCCTGCTTGAAAATATCTACTCCCTCGCAATCTCAAAAATATCTACCCGCCTGGAGGGTTTTTCTGTTTGATAGCACAAGATTAGTATGTGTGGACCGTCTGTGGTGGTTGTTACTCCCGCTCTGCTTCAATCCCTTGATCAAAAATTTTAGTAGCCCTGACATTTTATTCCCGCCAGCATCCCTCGCAATCTCAAAAATATTTGCATGGTTGGGAGGGTTCTGTTTGACATCACACAAATATTATATTTTAACCGTGTGTGATGTTTGCTGCTCCCGCCCCGATCTACTTCAATCCCTTGATCCAAATTTTCAGTAGCCCCTCCATTTTACTCCTGCCTAGTAAAATTTTCAGTAGCCGTGTCATTTCCTCAAACACCACCTTGGCCCCCCTCCACACACACACCAAATCCTTCGCTCACACACACACCCCAAAACCTCCTCTCACACACACCACCACCCCTCCCTTGCTCAAAACCCTAGCTAGGTCGCCGCTACTGCCGCGTCGCCTCCATCGTTAACCTCTGCCGGTCTGCCCGTGCAGGGTTACCCATCGATCTACATACCCTCGCCGCCTTGAGTTTCTTAGATGACGCATGCGAAATGCCCCGTTTCCCATAGATCCCCATCCCCATCCCCCTCCCCCACTCCAGAGCGTCGCAACCTAAGGCCGGCTATGCTTCCCGGGGAGCTCGAGGAGCGAATGGCCCAAAAGAGGTTTACCACATTCTCAGTGCCCGACATCGGCGAGGTGGCCTCCTAAGAAGCTGGCGACGATGATTAGCCGCAGCCTTTCAATCAGCGGGCTAGAGTATTATGATATGTCACGGACGCCGGCCACGACATCGAGGTCATCGACAGCGACAGCCTGACGCGGACTATGTCACAGGTTAAGTTGGCCACCCCCAACCCCTCAGGTTCGACGACCTTCGATCTCATCGACTCGTTATTTACAATTTTCCATCCTTCATCGCCATGGAGCACCTTTTGTAATTTCTGAAGGACACGTTTTGTGAAGCTTCCTTGGGATCCTCAGCTGCCAAGTCAGATCTCATCGACGGCGACCATGATGAGGAGCCCATCTGTGACAAGTGAGGAAACCCATGATTTGTTTTGTCGTGCCTCTTCATCAGGGGAATCCCATGATTTGTTTTCTCTAACCCCTTTTGTAGTGAGACTATGTCCAGTATTTATTGATATATTTGGTTGTTTGAATTATGCCTAGTTTATTTCAACGGTTTTTGGTTGTTCGGTTGTTTGTAGTTAGCATATGTCCAGTTTCAATTGCTATCCTTGGTTTTTCGTAGTATGCCTTGTTTATTTCAGTTATTCACAATATGATGTTCTATATGTGCAAGTATGAACTGTGCAGTTCAATTTCATCAATACCAGTGTCAACAATACCTCTATGAATGACTATATTTGGTTGTTGTTAAGCACATTGTATTTAACACACCTTTCCATTTGATTTAACAATAACTAGTGTACTTAGACCTACAGAATACCAGTTTGAATGACATTTGTTTGCTTATTTTTAAATGTTAGGCCTGTTGCAGTTAACACACATTTCCACTTCTTGTTTTGCCTAACTAGCGTGCTTAAACCTTCGCCCTGAAGCTATCATTTGGATATTATGTTGTCTACCATGGATATATGTGGTTGATGTTTAGTCTGTTGTGCTTAACATGCCTTTAGATGTACTTACACATGATGATATTGGGAACAATTGTTGTTTACCATCAAGGTTAGTTTCATCCCATGGCTTATATATACTCATTGTTCCGGATATCGGTAGTTGTATCATATAGGCGGGGGGCTGATAAGGGATTAATCGTCAAATCGGACATTTAAATAAATATATTTGTAACCCATTTATATGTAGGTTAACTAGGGCCATATCAACATATTCGAGGCTACATAGTAACATGCAATATACTAAATTACTAAATATGCAATCCTAGGCCACATAGCAACAAGGAAGGGTTGTTTGGTTCTAGGCCTAGGAGTGCCACACTTTGCCATACAATGTTTCCAAACTTGCCAAAGGTATGGGTTATTTGGTTTGTGATTAAAATTGCCAAAGGTTGCCACAACTAAGGTTAGGCAAGTTTGATCAACTTAGATGGGTGTTTGGTTCAAGCCACACCTTACGCAAGCCACACTAGGGTGGCACATGACATACACACAAAAAGTATGGCAACATTCTCCTAGGCTTGCCAACTTGTGGCTCTCATGTTAAAGAACTAACCTTAGGCAAGTTTGGAAACATTGTATGGCAAAATGTGGCATTGCTAGGCCTGAGACCAAACAACCCCATATTAGTTCTTCAAAACGAGAGCCACAAGTTGGCACGCCTAAGAGAATCTTGCCACACTTTTTGAGTGTATGTGATGTGGGACCATAGTGCAGCTTGCCTAAGTCGTGGCTTGAAGCAAACACATGCCTAAGTTGGTCAAACTTGCCTATCCTTAGGTGTGGCAACCTTTGGAAAACTTTAGTCTCAAACCAAGAGTGCTACCTTAATATTCTGATGATGTCTAGATATACATAGAAGAGCGGCAAGAACAAGAACAACACAACAACAGTTAACTGCCGTTAATCGGCTGATATTTGTAAAAATGTAATAAACTCCCTCCGCCCCATAATATAAGATGTTAATTCATCCAATATGTGAGTATGTTGGATGTTATAAGATCTTATATAATGGGATGGAGGGACTATCACTACAAAAAAAGACACATCCGTGACATTTTGGGTCGAACGAATTTTTTTCTATCATGCTTATGACACTTCTATGACGATAATTGTGACAAAACCTAGTATCATCATAGATGTGGTGGGATACTACTTCTATGCCAAAAAATCATGACAGAAAATGGGCTTTTTGTCCTGGGTAGGCTGGAGACGCAGCTGCATGACATTCTTTGGGCCGTGCATGACAGAAAAACCGTGGTAGAAGAAAGGGCGAGGAAAATATCAGGGAGTTCCCGGTTATGGTAGGTGGTCGGGAGCCGAGCGATGCGTGTTTCTCTCATACACGTACGTGCGTGGGTATGAGGCGTTGGGCTCTAACTGGACCCAAGCAAGGCGTTCGCCTAACTGGACCCGAGCGATTGCACTGCAGGCTACGCATTACTGAACCCGAGCGGTCGATCGATGGCTGTTAACTGAACTCGATCAAGCGATTCCTTCACTACCCCTACTAACTGAAGTCGATCGATGCTGCCTCTGGATGAACAGTGAGTGTTGTTGGGGGGGTTTGGTTGAACAGTTCCCAGTGGGGGGTTGGATGAACAGGACCCCGTGGTGTTGCCGCTGGATGAATAGGACCCCGATCGATCGAGCCGGTTGGGTGTGGATGAACAGGACCCTGTGGAGGACTCGATGAACATGACCCCATGAAGGGAAGGTTGAACATTAGCCGGCGGAGGGCTGGTTCAACAGTAGCCGGTGGAGGGTTGGATGAGCAGTAGCCCGTGGAGGGGGGTTGAATAGGACCCGTGGAGAGGGCTGGTTGAACAGTAGCCGATGGAAGAGCGCGCGGTGGAGGCTGGATGAACAGGAGCTCGTGGATAAACAGTCGCAGGTGGAGGCTGGAGGAGGTCGACGGTGGATGAACAGTAGCCCGTTGAGGCTAGAGGAGGTCGCCGGTGGAGATGAACAGTATCCCGTGGAGTCCCGTTTTGTGGTACGCCACACCCCTCCCGATGAACAGGACTCCCGCTTCAACCATAGCGCTCAAACACAAGTCTGTTTCCTCCGTTTTGTGGTACGCCACACCTCTGCTGATCAATAGGACCCCGTTTTAACCGTAGGAGGTCGAACATAAGTCAGTTTCGTCCGTTTTGCAGTACACCAGACCTCTCCCGATGAACAGGATCCCATTTCCACTGTGGCCGGTCGAACACAAGGCCATTTCCTCTGTTTTGCGGTACACCAGGCCTCGTTTCCATCGGCTGTTCCATCCAAGACGGTTGGCTCCCGATGAACACGATGTATTTCATTGCCTTCCCATGAACACGACGCATTCCATTGCCTCCCCATGAACACGATGACGACGCAGTTTCTCCGTTTCGACCCAGCCATGTACATGAGCCTTGGTCGTACATATGCGCGAGTAGGCGTTCGAGACCCCGCCCGTATGTACATATGTGGCCGTATTTACTTTCTTGCACCCTGGCCGTTGTACATACGTGTACATGCTATGTGTGTGCCTCTACTGCGACACGTGCCCTTCCTTGCATGGCCACGGTTCATCACTACAGCCTACAGACAGACCGATCGACTAGTATGTAGATACACGTTCATGACCAGAATGACAACGCTACGTACACTTCGACCAGGTGGGTCCCGACTATCAGGCACTTCCTTGCGTGCAAAGATTAGCTAGTGGGTCCCAGCAGTCACAGGGTGTCGTGGAATTGTCACGGCAGATGTCCTAGTGAAAGGACTTAGTCGTGGAGCCATCGCAACTAGGAAGATTAAAGGGGTTAATCGGGACAAAGGACACAAGGGTTATACTGGTTCGGCACCTTCCGATGAAGGTAAAAGCCTACAATCCAGTTTTGAGTGGGATTGCTTATGTCTCAATAACCAGGGAGCGAATCGCTTGACCTAGCTCTCGATTTGATGTTACCTGCCCTGAAACACCGTCAGGTCGTCCCTTTATATACAGAGGTCGACGCCCAGCGGCTCATGCTACGTCTTGAGCTTGCGTTGGCTTTCCTTGAAGAGGAAAGGGTGATGCAGCACAGTAGCGTAAGTATTTCCCTCAGTTTTTCAGAACCAAGGTATCAATCGAGTAGGAGGCTCCTCACAAGTCCCACGAACCTACACAAACAAACAAAGACTCGCAACCAACGCGATAAAGGGGTTGTCAATCCCTTCACGTCCACTTGCGAAAGTGATATCTGATAGAGATAATATGATAAGATAAATATATTTTTGGTATTTTATAATATAGATGCAAAAAGTAAAGATGCATATAAAAGTAGATTGAAAGCTTATATGATAAAAGATAGACCCGGGGGCCATAGGTTTCACTAGTGGCTTCTCACCAGAGTATTAAGTTCATAAGAATAGAGTAACGCATTAAGAAAGATGACATGATGTAGAGGGATAAACTCAAGCATTATGATATAAACCCCATATTTTTATCCTCGATGGCAACAATACAATACGTGCCTTGCAACCCTTTCTGTCACTAGGTAAGGACACCGCAAGATCGAACCCAAAGCTAAGCACTTCTCCCATGGCAAGAAAGATCAATCTAGTAGGCCCAACCAAGCTGATAATTCGAAGAGACTTGCAAAGATAACTCAATCATACATAAAAGAATTCAGATAAGATTCAAATATTTCTCATAGATAAACTTGATCATAAACCCACAATTCATCGGATCTCGACAAACACACCGCAAAAACAGTTTACATTGAATAGATCTCCACAAGAGAGGGGGAGAACATTGTATTGAAATCCAAAAAGAGAGAAGAAGCCAACTAGCTAATAACTATGGACCCGAAGGATTGTGGTAAACTACTCGCAACTCATCGGAGGGGCTATGGTGTTGATGTAGAAGCCCTCCGTGGTTGATTCCCCCTCCGGTGGAGCGCCGGCGAAGGCTCCAAGATGGGATATCGCGGATACAGAAGGTTACGGTGGCAGAAATATTTCTTCGGTGGCTCCCTGGATGTTTTCAGGGTAC
This sequence comes from Triticum aestivum, assembly GCF_018294505.1. Taxonomy (NCBI): domain Eukaryota; kingdom Viridiplantae; phylum Streptophyta; class Magnoliopsida; order Poales; family Poaceae; genus Triticum; species Triticum aestivum. Next base: position 97,667,281 of record NC_057807.1, on the reverse strand, counting down.
GTAGGTATATATAGGAGGAAGAAGTACGTCGGTGGCCGCCTGAGGGGCCCACGAGACAGGGGGTGCACCCAGGAGGGGTGGGCACGCCCTCCACCCTCGTGGCCGCCTCGGCTGCTTCTTGGCTTGCACTCAAAGTCCTCTAGATCACGTTTGTTCCAAAAATCACGCTCCCGAAGGTTTCATTCCGTTTGGACTCCGTTTGATATTCCTTTTCTTCGAAATACTGAAATAGGCAAAAAAACAGCAATACGGGTTGGGCCTCCGGTTAGTAGGTTAGTCCCAAAAATGATATAAATGTGTAAAATAAAGCCCATAAACATCCAAAACAGGTAATTTAATAGCATGGAACAATCAAAAATTATAGATACGTTGGAGACGTATCAAGCATCCCCAAGCTTAATTCCTGCTCGTCCTCGAGTACGTAAATGATAAAAATAGAATTTTTGATGTGGAATGCTACCTAGCATAATTCTCAATCTATTTCTCTTTATTGTAGCATGAATGTTCAGATCCAAATGATTCAAAATAAAAGTTCATATTGACAAAATAAATACTAATACTTCAAGCATACTAATAAAAGTAATCATGTCTTCTCAAAATAACATGGCTAAAGAAAGTTCATCCTTACAAAATCATATAGTTAGGCTATGCTTCATTTTCGTCACACAAAGATGTTCCCAAATTCTACAGCCCCGATGACAAGCCAAGCAATTGTTTCGTACTTAAATAATCTCAAACTTTTTCAACCTTCACGCAATACATGAGCGTGAGCCATGGATATAGCACTATGGGTGGAATAGAATATGATGATGGGGATTGTGTGGAAAAGACAAAAAGGAGAAAGTCTCACATTGACCAGGATAATCAACGGGCTATGGAGATGCCCATCAATTGATGTCAACATGAGGAGTAGGGATTGCCATGCAACGGATGCACTAGAGCTATAAATGAATGCTCAACAAAAGAAAACTAGTGGGTGTGCATCCAACTTGCTTGCTCACGAAGACCTAGGGCATTTGAGAAAGCCCATCGTAGGAATATACAAGCCAAGTTCTATAATGAAAAATTCCCACTAGTATATGAAAGTGACAACATATGAGACTGACTATATGAAAAACATGGTGCTACTTTGAAGCACAATAAACGAGACTCACTACATGAAGAACAAGGTGCTACTTTGAAGCACAAGTGTGGAAAAGGAGATAGTAACATTCCCCCTTTTGTTTATTTTCTTTTTTTCTTCTGGTATCTTCTCCTCATGACCTCATTGGACGGGTTCTGATCCTGCGTGAGCCGGAAAGTCTGCATCTAAATCCGGTGAGCCTGAGCGTCCAGAGCCGCCCGCTCTGCAATCATCCTGACATCTTCCGCTGCTAGATCTTCCTTAGCCTGCACTATATCTAGTTTCAGCTGCGCCACTTCCGCATCATGCTGAGCTTGATCCATCGGGTTGACCATGATGGTTAATAGAGCGATCATCTTGTCCATGAGATCCAACAACACCTGAGCCGGCGAGCGCACAGGGCCTCCTACCCCGGCTGCTGCTGAACCAGAGGTTACTGCTGCCGCAGTTGTGGAGTCTTGAATAGGTTGCGTGCCGGCCATGAAGATTCCGACCCTGCTCGGCGGCTCGAGGAAATCCGGAATACTGCTGCTATCGGAACAACCCCCAAGCCCGCCGTCTTGCAATTGATACAACGAATCCGTCTCGCCTGTGGATGACTCACCATCAGAATAGATAGTCGTCTCACCCCCAGATGCAGATCCTTCAGAGAGTCCTCTGTGGATGCATCCCATGAAGGCGCGCTTCATAGCAGGCAGAGCCCTGGCGGGTCTCGCACGTTGAGCTGTCTCAATGAGGTCAGTGCAGATGTCCGGCTCAGGACCCAGCTCGCCGATCTTGCCGATGAAGACGTGGATTCCGCCGAAGGGGACCCGGTACCCATACTCAATTGAGCCGGCGTCGGGGCCCCAGCCTGTGCCGTTGATGTAGAGCTTGCCGCGATGACTCTTGGTCATCCGGCCCACTGCGTATCCCCTGAGCCCTACGAAGTTGCCCTTCAAGAACTCAAATCCACCGTGCGCTGGCCCCATGGTGGGTGCCAACTGTCGCGGAATTGTCACGGCAAATGTCCTAGTGAAAGGACTTAGTCGTGGAGCCATCATAACTAGGAAGCTTAAAGGGGTTAATCGGGACAAAGGACACGACGGTTATACTGGTTCATCCCCTTGCGGTGAAGCTAAAAGCCTACGATCCAGTTTTAAGTGTGATTGCTTATGTCTCGATAACCAAGGAACGAATCACTTGACCTAGCTCTCGATTTGATGTTACCTGCCCTGAACTGCCACCGGGTCGTCCCTTTATATACAGAGGTTGATGCCCAGCAGCTCACAGAGTCCCGGTCGGCTCATAAACAGTGTCCGGCTCGGTCTCTTAACTATTCTTGCCTTACAATACAAGTCACGTACATATGACGGTTTATCACTACGGGCTTTAAGTCGCCTCTGGGCTTTGGGCCCTTAACTGAACCGCCATCTTCCACCTTGGTTTTGGGCTTCAAGAATACTTGTAGGTATAACCCGACCCCTCCTGGGCAGGTCATACCAATAGTTATATCCCCAACACGGGGCGAATTGTTTTTTTGCCCATAACATGGACGCACTTCCTTACGTGCGAAGATGTAGCTGGTGGGTCTCAGCAGTCAGGGGGAAATGTTTTTTTTGCGAAAGCCGGTCCGATGGGTCCCTGCTATCAGGTGGAGGAATAATTATTTTGAGGCACTTCCTTACGGCTGTCGAAGACCCAGCTGTCAGCCTCTCCATGTACACTACTCTTCCGATGGAAGTCGTTCCTTGACCACATTGACCACACCGCGCCGAGAGCACCAGGGCGGTGGACGACGGCAAGGCCTAGGAAGGGGACGATGCGGAGCTGGGGAAGAGGCGACAGTGGAAGCCCACACGGAGAGGAGTACGAGGGTTCACTAGTTCGGCTGCGGTGTGAGGCTGCCGTAGCCGTAGAATAACAGGGGGTGTGGGTGAGTAGAGGGATGGCCTGGCCAGCGGTGGGAGTAGTAGGGGCGGTGAGGCCTCTATGGCATCACAGCCAGCCATGGGAGGCAGCAGCATGCGGCACGACCGGCGCTGGTTTGGGCGGCTGGAGGAAGAAGACCAGAGGTTGAAGAGGCACTACGGTCGTTGCATGGACATCGTACGGTCACTGGAGCTAGAATCGTTCATATTGACTAAGTTGAGAAAGCCCTCCGTCCCCGTCAACTTAGTAGGCCCACAAGTCAGCCTCCCACTATGCTGGATCCCAGTTAGCAGGGGGAGTATTCATTTTTTGTGTGCGTAATAAGGAGGCACTTCCTTGCGTGCGAAGATATAGCTGGTGGGTCCGACCTGTCAGCGGGGGGAACATTTTTTTCACGAAATACAGAGGCCCTTCCGGTGGGTCCCAGATGTCAGGTGAAGGAATCATTATTTTGCGCATAATAAGGAGGCATTTCCTTGTGAGCGGCCGTGGACCCAGCTGTCAGCCTCTCCGCGGACAGTCCACGTCTGATGGATGTCATTCGTTGACCATGTTGACCAGGCCGTGCCAAGAGCACCAGGGCGGTGGATGACGGCGTGGCCTAGGAAGGGAACGACACGGAGCCGGGAAGACTCGGAAGTGGTTGCCCACAAGGTGGGGAGTACGAGGGTTTACTGGTCCGGCTACCGTCACCGGAAAATAACAGGGGGTCTGGCTGAGTAGAGGAATGGCCTAGCCAGCAATGGAGTAGTGGGGCTGTGCGGCTTGTGCGGCAGCATAGCCGGCCACGGGAGGCGGGAGCAGGCAGTCCCACCGGCGTCGGTTTGGGCAGCTAGAGCAAGAAGATCAGATATTGAAGAAGCAGCATGGCTGTTGGATTAACATCCAACAATCACTTATGCTAGAATCGTTTGGGGACTAAATTGACAAAGCCTTTCGTACACGTCAACCTAGTGGACCCACAAGTCAGCCTCCAAATCTGTCTCAAACAGCATACAACCCGAAATTTCTAGCCAGATTCAAATTAATTTTAAAACTAAATATACCTTAATTTAAATCCAATGAAATTTTACCCGCACAAAAACAATGAAATTTATAATATCCAAATCCGAAAGAAAAAAAGTATTTTGGAACTAATTGCCTGCTTGTTGTATTTTTTTCATTTTACAACCCATTTATTATTACTTATAGCCCATTTTCTGGGCAAAATGCATCCCTCGTCTTGAAAGATTTACGGCCCAGCAGGGCGTAGAAAAGCAAGTAGGCCTACGTTGGTTATTCTGCAAAAAACAAAATAGCTGGCTAGCCATTTTCAGAAAGGAAAAACAAACTCGGCTGGTCATGTGCTAAAATATGAAATAAAAGCTTGGGCTAGACGGGCCACAGCTCCCGCACAACCCAGTTGATACCCTTCTCCATGCCGAAAAATCAAAATTGCTATGCGCGCTGTTGGGTCCCTACTGTCATCCTCACCATCACTACAAAAAAAGACACATCCGTGACATTTTGGGCCGAACAAATTTTTTTTTCTGTCATACATATGACACTTATATGACGATAATTGTGACAAAACCCGGTATCATCATAGATGTGGTGGGCTCCTACTTCTATGACAAAAAATCATGAGAGAAAATGGGCTTTTCGTCCTGGGCGGGCCGGAGACGCAGCTGCATGACATTCTTTGGGCCGTCCGTGACGGAAAAACCCGTGGTAGAAGCGGGGGCGAGGAAAATTTCGGGGAGTTGCTGGTTACGGTGGGTGGTCGGGGGCCGAGCGATGTGTGTTTCTCTCGTACACGTACGCGCATGTGTGCGAGGCGTTGGCTCTAAATGAACCCAAGCGAGGCATTGGGCTCTAACTGAACCCAAGAGATTGCACTGCAGGCTACGCGTTACTGAACCCGGACGATCGATCGATGGCTGCTAACTAAACCCGATCGAGTGATTCCTTCGCTACTGCTACTAACTGAAGCCGATCGATGATGCCTCTCTGGATGAACAGTGAGCGTTGTGGGGGGGTTTGGATGAACAGTGAGCGGCGGGAGTGGATGAACAGGCCCCGTGGCGTTGCCTCTGGATGAACAGGACCCCGATCAATCAAGCCAGTTGGGGCTGGATGAACAGGACCCCGTGGATGGGTGGATGAACAGGACGACCCCGTGGAGGGCTGGATGAACAGTAGACGGTGGAGGGCTGGATGAACAGTAGACTGTGTAGGGGTGGTTGAATAGGAGACCGTGGAGAGGGATGGTTGAACACTAGCTGGTGGAGTAGCGTGCGGTGGAGGCTGGATGAACTGGAGCCCGTGGATGAATAGTCGCAGGTGGAGGCTGGAGGAGGTCGACGGTGGATGAACAGTAGCCCGTGGAGGCTGGAGGAGGTCAACCGTGGAGATGAACAGTATCTCGTGGAGTCCCATTTTGCGATACGCCATACCCCTCCCGATGAATAGGACCCCCGTTTTGACCGTAGCGCTCCAACACAAGTCTGTTTCGTCCGTTTTGCGATACGCCACACCCCTCCCAATCAACAGGACCCCGTTTCAACCGTATGAGGTCCGTTTCCTCTGTTTTGCTGTACGCCAGACTCCTCCCGATGAACAGGATCCCGTTTCGAATGTGGCCAGTTGAACACAAGGCCGTTTCCTCCATTCTGCGGTACGCGAGGCCTCGTTTCCATCACCTGTTCTATCCAATCCCTCCCGATGAACACAACGACGCATTCCGTTCTGACCCAGCCGGTTGGCTCCCCATGAACACGACGATGACGTTGTTTCTCCGTTCCGACCTAGCCATGTACATGAGCCCTGGCCGTACGTATGCATGAGTCGGCGTTAGAGACCCCGCCCGTATGTACATACGTGGCCGTATTTTCTTTCTTGCACCCTGGCCGATGTACGTACGTGTACATGCTACGTGTGCGCCTCTACTATGACACGTGCGTGCCTCTACATCCACCAGTATGCACGTACACGTTCGCAACCAGAATGACAACGCTACGTACGCTTTGACCAGGTGGGTCCCGACTGTCAGGCAATTCCTTGCGTGCGTAGATGTAGCTAGTGGGTCCCAGTAGTCAGGGGGGCGAATCGTTTTGTTGTTTTTTGCCCGGACGCACTTCCTTGCATGCGAAGGTGTAGCTGGTGGGTCCTAGCAGTCAGGGGGCGAATCGTTTTTTTTTTGCCTGGACGCACTTCCTTGCGTGCGAAGGTGTAGTTGGTGGGTCCCAGCAGTCAGGGAGAAACATTTTTTTCGCGAAATATGATGGCCCGTCTGGTGGGTCCCCACTGTCAGGTGGAGGAATAATTATTTTCCGCGTAATAAGGAGGCACTTCCTTGCGGCCACCATGGACCCAACTGTCAGCCTCTCCACGTACAGTACTCTTCCGATGGAAGTCGGTCGTTGACCACATTGACCACACCGCGCCGAGAGCACCATGGTGGTGGACGACGGCGAGGCCTAGGAAGGGGACGACGCGGAGCCGGGGAAGACGCGGCAGTGGATGCCCACGCAGAGAGGACTAAGACTGTACGAGGGTTTATTGGTTCGTCTGCCGTCGCCGGAGAATAACAGCAGGTGTGGGTCAGTAGAGGTATGGCTAGGCCAGCGATGGGAGTACGGTGGGGCGGTGAGGCCTGTGCGACAGCACAACCGGCCGCGGGGAGGAGGGAGCAGGCAGTCCCGCCGGCGCTTGTTTGAGCGGCTGGAGCATGAAGAGCAAAGATTGAAGAAGCATGACAGCCATTGGATGGACATCCAACAGTCACTGCTCTCGTGTGTTGACTAAGTTGATAGGGCGTTGCGTGTCCATCAACCTTTTTTTATGAAAGCATACGCGTCAACCTGTAGTAGGCGCACAAGTCAGCCTCAAATCTGTGGAAAACAGCACACAACCCATCTGCCATTATTTCTAATAATGTACAGCCCATTTGCTAATTCTTAAGAATTTTTTTGGAGCCCGTCTTCTTTTTGTTAGCATTACACCCCATATTGTGGCCACGGTTAAAAAGTATACGAAATTTTGCATATTTCGGTGCGGTCAACTGTTTTTAATCCAGAAATATCGATTCACATTCAAAATATTTTGAAAAATAATTTATATAAATATAAAATCTAAATAATTGTCCATGCATAAAAATCAATGGAATTTAAAATCTTGTAATAAAAAAAATTGAAACTAATTCCCGGTTTGATGTGTTTTAAAAATGTACAGCCCATTTCCGGGCAAACCGAATGAAACTCTCCTCGTCTTTAAAGATTTGCAGCCCAGCAGGGCCGATAAAGCAAGTAGGCCTTGTTTGGGTATTTCTTTAAAAAATAGAACTGGGCTAGCCATTTTCAGCAAGAAAAAAACACAACCGGGCTCCTGATGTGGTAAACATAAATAAAACACTGGCTAGACGGGCCACAGCCCCCGCACAGCCCCGTTGTTACCCTGATCCATTGCTAAAACTAGTATAAATAACAACTGCTTGTTCCTCAAAAAAACTGCGTGACCTGTTGGGTCCCTGGTGTCATCTGCTCGTAGTGTAATTCTGTCGTTTATTGACTACGTTGACAATGGTGTGAGCCCCGGATGTCCAACCATTAGGAGAACAATATTTTTGGGCTTGTAATATAGAGGCACTTGCTTGCATACTGCCATGACGCTGGTGGGTCCCTACTGTCATCCTCTCCATGTACAGTCATCTCCTTGTTCCTCTCGGTTGTTGACGACGTTGACAACGCAAGAGGGCGGCGCACCGCGCATGGCGAGCGAACCAAGGCCGCAAGGCGGAGGACGACGGTGAGGCCTCGGACGGAACGAACAGGAGCCATGGAAGATGCACCGGTCCAGTCGCAGGCGGAGGGGAGTACGAGGGTTGACTGGTTCGGGTGCGGGTGCATGTTGGGGCTGACGTCGCTGGAGAATAACATGACGTGTGGGGGAATAGAGGGAGGGACTGGCCAACGTTGGAGGGTAGGTACGGTAGGGCGGAGGAGGCGCAGCCAGCCATGGGATGCGGGACCAGGCGGAGCCGACGGGGTGGTTCGGTTTGGGCGGCTGGAGGAAGAAGACAAGTGATAGAAGATACACGACAAATGTTGGATGTCAATCCAACAACTAGTAGGCAGAATCATTTGTTGACTGGCTAGGCTATTTCCTCGCGGGTCCCAAATGTCAGAATCCAAATCTGTCACGGTCATGCATCCTTTCCTATGAAAATTTACAGCCCATTTGATGTGCTAGTTCAAAATAAGTTTGTGGGTGCTGGTGGGGGCTAATCACTTGGCTTCTGTAATGCATAGTGAGCTCAAGCAGCCGGCGTGAGTGATGTTATTTCCCTTGGTTGGGATTTGTTACAATATTTCACTCTAAATTAAACGAATGGCAAGCCATGCCTTGTTTCAAAGAAAATATGATAGTCACAGCCGAGTTGAAAAGGGCAGGAACATCTAACTCCAGCTTACAAACTGTACAAAAGCACAAGGGTTAATTGTTCATAAGGTTTACAAAAAAACCGAGGTTGAAAAGGGCAACAACATCTAACTTCAGCACTGTTTTCGGCAGTCACAGTCAAATGGATCGGTCAGGTCCATAGAATGAACATCCTGGGTCGTAAAATTTACTGGATTATGACCACTATATGTTGTAAATAGAAGCCCGACACGTTCAGATGCTCTTTCGCCCACCTCAAACTCCTTTTTTGCTCTTCGACATACCCATCCGTCAAAACCATGCTACTGATAAACTTAATCCTGATGGACAATAGTAACCTCGCATTCAGCAGGAAGAATGTGACAAATCTAGTGTTTGCACGGTTGGCTACATATCGTTCTAGCGTTATTGTCTTCAATCGAATCTCATGAGAAGTGAGAAAATCCCGACGCTTACGAATCCGCCAATTGGTTATAACTTTCTTACCCTGTCCTGTTGCCTAAATAGACATGAAGATTGAAAATAGTTAAGGTCTAAAAAAAGAGTGTTGAAAGAGCAACAGCTGAATGGTTAATTCTAGTACACTATATGCGGGCTTCCAATGTGCGTGAAATTATCACCTTTATATACAACTTCTCCAGACATGGAAAGCATTGCAGCAAGCCAATAATCTTGTTCAGATCAAAAGTAATCATTTGGATATATAAGATCTTGACAGAATCCAGCACCATTGATAGGCCATCCATGGAGAAACTCTTCATTGAGCATAGAACATAATATTAGTACAAAATGTGTACTCCAAGATGATATATAACTTATGGGCAGAAATTTAAATGCAGCTTATGGTTGCAAGTGTAGATGATAATATAAAGTACCTGAAGAACTGTGGAGCCAAACACCATATTGAAATGAGCCCAGAGATCATGTATTACACCCAAGGTCTCCAGTTTAGGCGCAGAGAGGACGGTTATTTGCAACGGTGAATAACTAGAATCAAGGATCAACCTTTGAAGTGAAGGGGCATCTTGGATGATGAGCTTCCTTCCGTCAAAAGAAATTCCAATTCTTACAAGGTTAGGCGACTTTATTTGGAGACAACCGATTCTAACTGTGAAAACAAGCACCAAACACTCCAGGGCAGGGCAGCTGGAGTGGATGATGTTGTGCAATGAGGCCTTCGATATACGAACCCGCACAAGTGAAAGTTTCTTGAGAAATGGGAGTCGAAGGTTTAGTACCAGATTGTCTGGTAGGTAGCACAGCGCAAAGGTGGCAGTGTGGAGAGAGGAGGAAATTCGCGAGATGGACATCTGTGCTGAGGGCACAAGTTCATGGCGTTCGGTATGTGGTATGTGATTTCCAGGGGAATAGTAGAACTCAAGCAGTTGTAGTTCTGTGAATTCAGGGGATTTCAGCCAAGCGTCCACCGTGCAGGGCATGGTATGCTTGCTCAGGTAGCATGACGGGATGCAGAGGCTTTGAACGGAGCCCTGGTGGGAGGAGATGATGGATATGGGGATTTCAAAATCATTGAAGAGATATAGCTATGACAATAGATATTAAGGGGCACGGCGCGCCATAGAGGGCCCCACCGAATTGAGAGGACTTGGGTGCGGTAGCAATCCTTGGTGGGGAGAAGCGAGATGATCTCCCCAAGGACGGCGTCCGGGAGATCGCTGATGTGGTCGACCCGAGATTCTACGGGTTCCTCGGATCCGGTGGGGGCGGGGTCGCCGCTTCTCCCCGCGATGCCGGGTGTGGGATCTACAACAGGCGTCGCTACTGGCGGGAGCCTCATCTTCTTGGCGCTGGGGTCAGCCAACTCCATTTTCCTCGAGGCCATCGCGTCGCGCTCACGGATTTGAGCAGAGTAACGAATGACGAGCCTAGTTGTAGTGCGAGTGAAGAAGAAGGGGAGCTGAGGTTTTTTCTGTAGTACTGAGGAAGAAGGGGAGCTGGAGTTTTCTGTAGGAGTGAGGTGAGGAATTTGGGGGTACGAGTGGAGCGAGCTGACGTGAGGTGGGTGGGAGCGAGGAGGAAGAAGAGCACCCAGGTTTTTGGGGTCGGTGTGCTGGGTGTGGGTAGCACCTCTCATTCAGTAAATATAGGGCTTTTGAATTGATTTTACTATTTACTAGTGTGGATGGGCTGTTTTGTCTCGGGCCCAGACAAACAATTACTACTAGTACAGTGGAGACACTCTACAGCGACCCAGAAAAACAATTACTACTAGTACAGTGGAGACACTCTACCGCTTCTGGCTCCTCCTAGGTCATTGAAACGTCTCCCTCTACTGAATGTCGTTATACTTTTGTTCATCGACATGTGGGCCATGCAGCGCGTGGGCCCAAATGCCATCCACCAAATTAGAAGGTAGTATGCAGGCACAGAGTCACCCCGGTCATAGCGTGGCAGTAACGTGCCGTATCACAACCCC